>NC_134402.1:16071074-16276074 GCF_038048845.1 Mixophyes fleayi
TGTGACTTACTATTAGTTTGGCTACAGCTTCATGTTTAGATTTTTTTGCATCCACTTTGGGACTTAATTTTATTTTAAAAGGATTCATATTTAAATGGAGTGTTTTACATGGATTTAAAGAAGTGATTTAGGATGTGTGATATTATGTTGTTATTATGTGGCATAATCATAGGCAACTGACAGCCTTAAGGCAGCAAACAGCTCTCAAAGGAGTCACATGCAGCCTTTGTGATGTGGGCAATGTTCCCTCTTCAGCCTTCTGATGACTGATGTCACGGTGTGAGAGTAGGACATTCATACAGTCTATTGTGACACTAACACCCAGCAAATGACAGGCACAACGCCTTATTTCTTGAATAATGGTGCTTTTATTGTACACATCACCAATAATGCACAGCACAATCATGTGAAGATGATATCAGGCGACCCCAGCTCTGGCTAAACAGCTGGATTAAGGCTCTGGGGGCCCCAAGCACTTAGGACAGTTGGGCCCCTATGATGTAATGTGGTTATCATTTAGACATAGGCAAATACACAGGCAACACTGTGTGTACTACAGTGCAGTACATTGTGAAGCGGGACATACCTCCCAACTGTCCTTGCAGTTGAACCAAATCCTGACTAAGCGAGACACTCACCCAAATTTGGGACTGCCCCATCAGATTCAGGACAGTTGTCAGACTGTCCTGCTCTCTCCTACCTATTCTTGTCACTTTCACCACCTGTGGCTGTTGGTGTCTTTAGATCAGTTGCTGCTTGTCCGGATCCTGGAATGTTGGGGGATTTATTTAGAAGCAAAAATGGGTACATGAAATTTAGAAAACTCCAACCAGCCCTGACATTAAATCAATAGCACCTTTGTTTAATTATTAGGCCTTCCTGTAGCCCCAACATTAAATCAATAGTATTCCCATTTAATAAATAAACCTATTTGCCTGCCTTCAAACAGCCCCAGCAATAAGTTAATAGCATTTTTCGTGTAATAAATAAAACCATTTCCCACAACCATCCCTGGCATTAAATTATTCATGTTCATATTTAACAAATAGCCCTCCTCCCCAAACTCAGCTGCATATTCAATTAATAGCCCCAAACCACACCAACATAAAATGAAATGTCCTGTCACCTCACCTTAAATTAATAGGCCCCACTATTAAATTAAATAGATCCGCCATCAACCCACCAAAAAATTAATAACACCCATCATTAAATAATTAGCTCCGACCCGCAGTCCACCATTAAATTAATGCCCACCTCCCACCCAAATTGCAGTACAGACCCACCCTACCCTATCAATAAATTAATAGCATTTTCATTTAATAAATACACCTATTTCCCGCAACCATGTCTGCCATTAAATAATTCATACTCACATTTAATAAATAGACCCATTTCTCCCCAAACAGCCCCACTTTCAATTATTAGCCCTCAAACCACCCCAGCATAAAATTTAAGGTATGATAACCCCATCTTAAATTAATAGGCCACACTATAAAATTAAATAGCCCCACCAATAAATTAAATTGCCCCACAATCACACCACAAGTAAAATAACACCCATTAAATAATTAGCCCCACGTACAATACTAAAAAAATAGCTTACTTCCCACCCACATTGTAGTAAGACCCCCAATCACTTGCCTCAAACATTACACTAAGACCTTCCTTCCATTCCCTCACACATTATATTAAGACTCCCCCTCCCTTCCCTCACACATTATATTAAGACCCCCCTTCCTTTTCCTCACACCTTATTATAAGACAACCCCTCTTCCCTCACACATTACATTAAGATACCCCACCCCTTCCCTCACACTTACCTTGTTCCATTTGCATTGTGTTGGAGAGGCAGACTCTTGCTGCTCTGCAAACATGGGACAACATCCATCGTGTGGTGACATCTTTTAGGAGGAAGAGGTCCCACATAGGGAAAGGGAGGGACATCCGCGGCCAAATAAAGGATGATGGCTGGTCCCGAAGGAGGGGCCAGACAGGTAGTATCACACTATCTTCCCATTCTCACCCTTAGTCCCTGGTCCCTTGACAGAGGCCCCAGGTGCCCCCAGCCTTAATCTTGGTCTGTCTGGTTACACCTAAACCTCCTGCCTAGTCGCCGGCAACTATCGGTATCAGACATGCTGCACAGTACATGTTAAAATACTTTACACCCCCCCTTAACTTGATGGACAGGTGACACTTCCACCTGATCTTTATAGAGAAGTTCTCTTCAGGTGCTCTGTTTGATCAGTCTCACTGCAGACACACCCTGTTAGCTATGAAAGAAAAATGCATCTAAACAACCTCAAAGTCTGTAAGTTAAATCACACTCTATACTTTTACTTTGTCACACATATCCACTTGTATATCTTTAAGCTTGCTGCACTGCTTTACAAATGTGTAGCACTGCCTGCAGTCTTACTCTGCAGACAGTCAGCTGAATACCTAACTTTTCTCTTAGAGGTCTGTGACAGACCACTCCCTTTGTTACGCAATTAGTCCATAATTAGATGGTTATGTCTTTAAAACAGCTTCACTGTCATCGGTTGACTTACAACTGTAGCTATATGTTGTGTGGTCTGATGACTGTGGCATTGCTGCCTCAAAATGCTGGGGTCACAAGTTCAATGACCGACCAGGGCCATATCTACGGGGAGTTTGCATGTTCTCCCTGCCATGGGCTGGCTGGCAGATTTGAGCCCGGGGGCAAGACTCAGCTCAGCAGCCTATTGGGAAAATTTTAAAGGAAAAAAATTGAGCTAGTCCAGTGACCCAGCCCAAGGTAGCCCACCATGAAACCGGCCCGGTGGGCAGATTCCCCCCTGCCCCCCAGCCCAGCCACTGCTCCCCGTGTTGGCGTGGGCTTCCTCCCACACTCCCAAGACTACTGGCAAGTTATTTGGCTTTTGACAAAAATGGACCCTACTGTGTGTTTTAAGGAATATAGATTGTAAGCTCCAATGGGGCAGGTTCTGATGTGAATAACTAATATCCTATATTTCATATTTCTCAACACAATTAATGTGTGGCCCCATTGTAGATACAAGGCCATGTCCGAGGTCACTGGAAAATATAATGTTTTCCTCCCACTGTGCTAAACTTTTCTGGTGGGGTTGGTTAGAATGAAGAGGAGGATTGAGATCATGTAATAAAGCCCAGTGCTATGGTAAACCTAACACACCATAGGGGGGATTTCCTTATATTAGGGATGTGCACCGGCGACTTTTGAGGTCTCGTGTTTTGTGTTTTGGATCCGGATTTTCGTTATTTTTGAGGTTCGGATTTGTCTCGCAAAACACTTGACGAAAGGTCTCGGTTCGGATTTAAGGTATTGGATTCGGATTTTTTTTGAAAAAAACATAAAAAGTTTAAAAATCAAGTTTTTGGGCTTATTTTCACTCCTAGGCTATTATTAACCTCAATAACATTCAATAACAAGCATTTCCACTAATTTACAGTGTATTCTGAACACCTCACAATATAGTTATTAGTCCAAAACGTTGCAACAAGGTATCTTTCTGGACTGCGTAGAGGAGTGGGTCACCACAATATATATTAAAAACCCTGAACTTTTATGATTCGCACCAATAAATGTACCTGGACTGCGTAGAGGAGTGGGTCACCACAATATATATTAAAAACCCTGAACTTTTATGATTCGCACCAATAATTGTACCTGGACTGCGTAGAGGAGTGGGTCACCACAATATCTTAAAAACCCTGAACTTTTATGATTCGCACCAATAATTGTACCTGGACTGCGTAGAGGAGTGGGTCACCACAATATATTAAAAACCCTGAACTTTTATGATTCGCACCAATAATTGTACCTGGACTGCGTAGAGGAGTGGGTCACCACAATATCTTAAAAACCCTGAACTTTTATGATTCGCACCAATAATTGTACCTGGACTGCGTAGAGGAGTGGGTCACCACAATATATTAAAAACCCTGAACTTTTATGATTCGCACCAATAATTGTACCTGGACTGCGTAGAGGAGTGGGTCACCACAATATCTTAAAAACCCTGAACTTTTATGATTCGCACCAATAATTGTACCTGGACTGCGTAGAGGAGTGGGTCACCACAATATATTAAAAACCCTGAACTTTTATGATTCGCACCAATAATTGTACCTGGACTGCGTAGAGGAGTGGGTCACCACAATATATTAAAAACCCTGAACTTTTATGATTCGCACCAATAATTGTACCTGGACTGCGTAGAGGAGTGGGTCACCACAATATCTTAAAAACCCTGAACTTTTATGATTCGCACCAATAATTGTACCTGGACTGCGTAGAGGAGTGGGTCACCACAATATCTTAAAAACCCTGAACTTTTATGATTCGCACCAATAATTGTACCTGGACTGCGTAGAGGAGTGGGTCACCACAATATATTAAAAACCCTGAACTTTTATGATTCGCACCAATAATTGTACCTGGACTGCGTAGAGGAGTGGGTCACCACAATATATTAAAAACCCTGAACTTTTATGATTCGCACCAATAATTGTACCTGGACTGCGTAGAGGAGTGGGTCACCACAATATCTTAAAAACCCTGAACTTTTATGATTCGCACCAATAATTGTACCTGGACTGCGTAGAGGAGTGGGTCACCACAATATCTTAAAAACCCTGAACTTTTATGATTCGCACCAATAATTGTACCTGGACTGCGTAGAGGAGTGGGTCACCACAATATATTAAAAACCCTGAACTTTTATGATTCGCACCAATAATTGTACCTGGACTGCGTAGAGGAGTGGGTCACCACAATATATTAAAAACCCTGAACTTTTATGATTCGCACCAATAATTGTACCTGGACTGCGTAGAGGAGTGGGTCACCACAATATCTTAAAAACCCTGAACTTTTATGATTCGCACCAATAATTGTACCTGGACTGCGTAGAGGAGTGGGTCACCACAATATATTAAAAACCCTGAACTTTTATGATTCGCACCAATAATTGTACCTGGACTGCGTAGAGGAGTGGGTCACCACAATATCTTAAAAACCCTGAACTTTTATGATTCGCACCAATAATTGTACCTGGACTGCGTAGAGGAGTGGGTCACCACAATATCTTAAAAACCCTGAACTTTTATGATTCGCACCAATAATTGTACCTGGACTGCGTAGAGGAGTGGGTCACCACAATATATTAAAAACCCTGAACTTTTATGATTCGCACCAATAATTGTACCTGGACTGCGTAGAGGAGTGGGTCACCACAATATATTAAAAACCCTGAACTTTTATGATTCGCACCAATAATTGTACCTGGACTGCGTAGAGGAGTGGGTCACCACAATATCTTAAAAACCCTGAACTTTTATGATTCGCACCAATAATTGTACCTGGACTGCGTAGAGGAGTGGGTCACCACAATATCTTAAAAACCCTGAACTTTTATGATTCGCACCAATAATTGTACCTGGACTGCGTAGAGGAGTGGGTCACCACAATATATTAAAAACCCTGAACTTTTATGATTCGCACCAATAATTGTACCTGGACTGCGTAGAGGAGTGGGTCACCACAATATCTTAAAAACCCTGAACTTTTATGATTCGCACCAATAATTGTACCTGGACTGCGTAGAGGAGTGGGTCACCACAATATCTTAAAAACCCTGAACTTTTATGATTCGCACCAATAATTGTACCTGGACTGCGTAGAGGAGTGGGTCACCACAATATATTAAAAACCCTGAACTTTTATGATTCGCACCAATAATTGTACCTGGACTGCGTAGAGGAGTGGGTCACCACAATATATTAAAAACCCTGAACTTTTATGATTCGCACCAATAATTGTACCTGGACTGCGTAGAGGAGTGGGTCACCACAATATCTTAAAAACCCTGAACTTTTATGATTCGCACCAATAATTGTACCTGGACTGCGTAGAGGAGTGGGTCACCACAATATATTAAAAACCCTGAACTTTTATGATTCGCACCAATAATTGTACCTGGACTGCGTAGAGGAGTGGGTCACCACAATATATTAAAAACCCTGAACTTTTATGATTCGCACCAATAATTGTACCTGGACTGCGTAGAGGAGTGGGTCACCACAATATCTTAAAAACCCTGAACTTTTATGATTCGCACCAATAATTGTACCTGGACTGCGTAGAGGAGTGGGTCACCACAATATCTTAAAAACCCTGAACTTTTATGATTCGCACCAATAATTGTACCTGGACTGCGTAGAGGAGTGGGTCACCACAATATATTAAAAACCCTGAACTTTTATGATTCGCACCAATAATTGTACCTGGACTGCGTAGAGGAGTGGGTCACCACAATATCTTAAAAACCCTGAACTTTTATGATTCGCACCAATAATTGTACCTGGACTGCGTAGAGGAGTGGGTCACCACAATATCTTAAAAACCCTGAACTTTTATGATTCGCACCAATAATTGTACCTGGACTGCGTAGAGGAGTGGGTCACCACAATATATTAAAAACCCTGAACTTTTATGATTCGCACCAATAATTGTACCTGGACTGCGTAGAGGAGTGGGTCACCACAATATCTTAAAAACCCTGAACTTTTATGATTCGCACCAATAATTGTACCTGGACTGCGTAGAGGAGTGGGCACTGGGCACCACAATAAAATATATAAAAAACCTTCAACAGATCTGCATTACACTACACATACGGCTGCTCCTCCATCCTCTCCATCATATACATGTTGGAGTTTTAGCGTGTGACAACCTCTTGTTTTTGATAATGTCAGTGCATTTTGAATATTTTTCAATTTGCCCCACACCACTGAATGTACTTTATCTATGATACGCATCTATCTATCTTGACTGCGTAGTGTGGTGGCCCCGGTACACAATTTGGTACCGAGGCCACAATATAATTAAAAAACCCTCCACGTGTCTGAATTCCACCAAACAAGTATCTGGACTGCATAGTGGGGTGGCCCCGGTACCCAATTTGATACCGGGGCCACAATACCTCCTCCAAACATGGTACAGACAATTCGTCATTGAGATCCCAGACAGACAGGGTCAAAGTGTTATTGTTTGACTTTGTAAACCCAAAAAACTGTCCCTGTTGCACATAGTCGTGCAATGAAGACTGACTTTTTCATTTAAAGGCACGATCTTTCAAGTGTAGTGTTTGTAAGTCTAAGTCATATTATACTTTTGGTAAAATTGGTTTATTTTGTTCCTCTTTATGGTAATTAATTAGTAATAGAATTAAAGTAGGAAATAGAATTAAAGTATGAAATAGAATTAAAGTATGAAATAGAGTGGTATAGAGTTGTAGTGTGGTATAGATAGAGTGGTCCACACAATATAATAATAAAACCCTCAACTGGTCTGAATTCCACCAAACAAGTATCTGGACTGCGTAGTGTGGTGGCCCCGGTACACAATTTGGTACCGAGGCCACAATATAATTAAAAAATTGGGCATCAACTGTCACCGTTGTTTAATATCTGATACACCTAAATATGGACTGCACAGTGGAGTGGCCCCGGTAGTAAATTTGGTGCCGGGGCCACAATACCTCCTCCAACTTCCAAGTGTAGTGTTTATAAAGACAGACAGCGTCGAAGTGTTATTAGTTGACTTTCTTAACCCTAAAATTGTCCCTGTTGCAAATATTCGTGCAATGGACAGTTACTTTTCTATTGAAAGACTCAAGCTTTCAAGTGTAGTGTTTATAAAATATAAACAACAATACAGTAGTTTTAGAGCACGTCAATACCTCTTGTTTTAAATTATGACACGGCATTTTACTTTTGGTTTAATTTCTTGTATTTTTTTAAATTTGGTTTTACTTTTTGAACATGGCAAACGACTGTTGCTTGGTCATATAATGCAAAAAAAAAATTTCCAAGATGGAATTGTCCTTGGGCCCTCACACCCACCCTTATGTTGTTGAAATAGGACATGCACACTTTAACAAACCAATCATTTCAGCGACAGGGCCTACCAAACAACTTTGGCTGAAATGATTGGTTTGTTTGGGCCCCCACACCAAAAAAGCTATTCATCTCTCCCTGTACAGACTAAACAGGCTCTACTGAGGCAAGATGTCGTCCTCATCCTCAACCTCTGATTCCTCTCCCCCTACAGTGTGTACTTCCTCCTCATCACACATTATCAATTCGTCCCCGCTGGACTCCACAACCACAGGTCCCTCTGTAGTATCTGGAGGGCAGTGCTGTACTTCATTGAGGAATTGATTATTCATTTTTATAAACATCATTTTTTCAACGTTCTGAGGAAGCAACCTCCTTCGCCGCTCACTGACCAGGTTCCCCGCTGCACTAAAAACTCTTTCCGAGTACACACTGGAGGGGGGACAACTCAGGTAAAATAGAGCCAGTTTGTACAGGGGCTTCCAAACTGCCTTTTTTTCCTGCCAGTAACAATATGGACTGTCTGACATGTCTACTTGGATGGTGTCAGCAAAGTAATCATCCACAATTTTTTCTATTGTGACAGCATCCAATGCAGCGACAGTAGACATGTCTGCAATGGTTGGCAGGTCCTTCAGTCCGGACCAGATGTTATCAGCATCCCCGCCAGTGCCTCTTTTGGGAAAACTGAGCTTTTTCCTCGCAGCCATAGATGTGGAAGAAAATGAGGGTGGAGCTGTTGGCATGTCACGGTCCTCTTCAGAGGACAATCTCCTGACCAGCAGGTCTTTGCACCGCTGTAGACTTGTGTCCGCCGGAAACAGAGACACAACATACGCTTTAAACCGAGGATCGAGCACGGTGGCCAGAATGTATTCCTCTGACTTTAAAAGAGTGACCACCCTCGGATCCTGGCAAAGCATACGAAGGGCTACATCCACAAGAGCTACATGCTTGGTGTAATCGCAATGGCTTACCAGCTCCTCCCTCACTTTCTCCAGCTGCTTCTGCAACAGCCTGATCAGGGGAATGACCTGACTCAAGCTGGCAGTGTCGGAACTGACTTCTCGTGTGGCAAGTTCAAATGGCTGCAGAACCTTGCACAACACGGAAATCAGTCTCCACTGCGCTTGACTGAGGCGCATCCCCACTCCTTTGCCTATGTCGTAGGTGGCTGTGTAGGCCTGAATGGCCTTTTGCTGCTCCTCCATCCTCTGCAGCATGTAGAGGGTGGAGTTCCAGCGCGTCACAACCTCTTGTTTGAGGTGATGGCAGGGCAGGTTCAAGCTTTTTTGATGTGCCTCTAGTCTGCGGTAGGCACTGGCTGAATGCCGAAAGTGTCCAGCAATTTTGCGGGCCACCGCAAGCATCTCCTGCACACCCCTGTCACTCTTGAGGTAATGCTGCACCACCAAATTAATGGTGTGGGCAAAACATGGGACGTGCTGGAAATTGCCCATATTTAATGCCCGCACAATGTTACTGGCATTGTCTGACACCACAAATCCCCATGAGAGTCTAAGTGGGGTAAGCCACTGGGAGATAATTTCCCTCAGTTTCTCTAATATGTTGTCAGCGTTGTGCCTCTTATTAAAGCCTGTAATGCACAATGTTGCCTGCCTTTGCATGAGCAGCCATTTTGTAGATGCTGCTACTGATGCAGCTGTTGCTGTTGCTGCGGAAGGGGATGCATCTACCCAGTGGGCTGTCACAGTCATATAGTCCTTCGTTTGCCCAGAACCACTTGTCCACATGTCCGTGGTTAAGTGGACAGTGGGTACAACCGCATTTTTAAGAGCACTGAGGACACTTGATCGTACTTCTCTGTACATTTTTGGTATCGCCTGCCTAGTGAAGTGGAATCTCGAGGGGATTTGGTACCGGGGACACAATACCTCCATCAACCCTCTAAATCCCACTCCACTGATGGCGGACACCGGGCGCACGTCTAACACCAACATTGCAGTTACAGCCGCAGTTATACGCTTTGCAATAGGGTGACTACTATCGTATTTGGTGGTCATGGCAAACGACTGTTGGACGGTCAATTGTTTTGTGAAAGACTTAGCGGTCTTACGACTTCCCCTCTGGGAAGATGACCGACTAACAGCAGCAACAGCAGTAGTAGGCGTACCGCTGCAGGATTCCTCGGATGAATCCCGTATTGAAGAGGACTCAGTCTGGCTGCTGACTTGGGCTGCAAGACTGAATCTGATGGAGATTGTGGAGGAAGTTGACGAGGAGGGTGTTGCTGGTGTGTATCCAACTGGACCACGGGATTTAGGTGTCCCTGTACCGATGAGGGTCCTAGCCCCAGTTCCTGAACTAACCACTGAACTATGAAGGTTATTCAGGTGACGTATAAGGGAGGATGTTCCTAGGTGGGCAAGATCCTTACCCCTGCTTATTTGAGCTTTACATAAGCTACATATTGCCATACATTGGTTGTCTGGATTTGGATAAAAATAACTCCAGACCGAAGAGGTGCATTTTTTGGTCTTCTGACCAGGCATGACGATGGGCTTTTTCATCCCATGGACATCAGCTGTTTCCCCCCCTGGTGCCTCATTTACAATAACCACATCACCATCCTCATCATCAAGTTCCTCCACAGCGCCAGCTACATCATCAATAGCCTCCTCCCGAGCCACCTCTTCCCGTACAGTGATGGGAAGGTCAGGCTTGACAACCACCAACACCCTTGGACTCGCCTTGGGGATTTGTGATAATTTCTCTTTAGAAGGCAGAGTTGTTTGCTGTTTTGTTGCTGACAGCATAACTCTCTTCAATTTTTTGTAGGGGGGGGGGAGGAGGAGGAGGGCTAAGATCCGTGGGTGAAGCTGAACCACTAGTCATGAACACGGGCCAGGGCCTAAGCCGTTCCTTGCCACTCCGTGTCGTAAATGGCATATTGGCAACTTTACGTTTCTCCTCAGATGATTTTAAGTTTCTCTTTTTGCTACTTTTTCTTAACTTGGGCTTTTTGGATTTTACATGCCCGGTACTACGAGATTGGGCATCGGGCTTGGAAGACGACGTTGATGGCATTTCATCGTCTATGTCATGACTAGTGGCAGCAGCTTCAGCATTAGGAGGAAGTGGGTCTTGATCTTTCCCTACTTTATCCTCCAAATTTTTGGTCTCCATTATATGTAGCACAAGATACTGCAGAATGTGCGAACTTGGTAATATTGCAGTACCAATGGACTTATACTGCTGGATTGGTTTTGCAAATTTGGTTATAATTATTATATTTTTTTTTTTTTTTAAATTTTTTATTTTTTTTTACTTTTTTTTTATTTTTAAAAAACTTGGGAATAGTGGGGAAATAACTATGCCCTTAGAAGCACAGAGCACAGGACACAGCACCACTGGACTGAACAGGACACAGCACAGGACCCAGCAGCACCACTGACCTCAGAAGGACAGAGCACAGTACACAGCACCACTGGACTGATACTGCAGAACACAGCACAGCACTAAACAGCACAGCACTAAACAGCACAGCACTAAACAGCACAGAACTAAACAGCACAGAACTAAACAGCACAGAACTAAACAGCACAGAGGACCACCTAACACACCCTCCCTCTACCCTGATCAATGCCCGAGTGAAGATGGCGGCGACTAGCGGGGAATTTATAGGATTCGAGTATCGCGAGATCCGACAACGGGATTATGAGTCAGAGCCTCAGTTTCACTTTTGAATTTGGCGCCAATACCCGGATCTGTCTCGGATCCGCAACGTTCGGGTGGGCTCGGATTTCATAAATCCGAGTGCGCTCATCCCTACCTTATATATTAATTATTTTGCTTTATATTATTGCAGAAACTACCCGGCTTTCTTTATTTCCAACCTCTGACATTTTCAGTTGTTGCTTTTCTTATTCTATTATCTCAGCTCTATCTCTCAGTTATGGTCTAAACCCCATTCTGCGTTCCCATAACGCTGGATGTGGATTAGTCGCTGACAAGCTCTATAAAGAACAGATCTAAAAGAACTAAAGGCAAAATCCCACGATCACTGCAAGACATCCTTTCCTTCAATAGCCACGTGCAGCAGAGAAATCATTTTGATGTAGGGTGAATGTGTGCCTTTCATCTGATCTCTGTGAATGTTTTGCAAGCGTCAATGCAGAACCACATCAAAACTAGGCTGTGTGTGTCCTCTACAACGATTAGAGATCGCAGAATAAAAGAAACTCTTATGTTCCGAGTGAGGTCAGGGCAGGCGATGCCGGGACACCGATACAGAGGATTATACCAAGACAGCCACAGTCATTACTATAAAAAGAAAATTCACTGTAGTTCTAACTGGGGTTTATTACAAACAATCTATATACATTGACAGCCTTCAAATTACACCTAGCATTGCAACCCTGCAAATGGTTTCAGGCATAACTTTCTTGGATAACCTGAGATAGCATTAATTCCGATTGGACCAAGGGCTGAATCGGCTCAACGGTCCATATCCAAATTAGAAATGGATCTTTATATGTATGACTCAGGCAAGTGGCATGATCAGACCGTTTGAGGGTTTATACGTCATTAAATAGGCCCAATGTGCGCTCTTTCACTCCTCTACAGCTAGCTGCCCTATTAGGTAGAAGGAACTTCTGTAAAAGAGTGGTCAGAGAGTGACTGAGAGCCTTGCGTGGATCGGACGGATCAGAGCCAATGATGTCACAGCAGCTTCACAGACTGCATTCTCAGCTTTTCTCACATTGTTCTAAAATACAGAGATCTGACGTGGAGTCGGGTGGTAAAACTGTACTTTTTAACACAGCTGTTTAAAAGAGAGAATCCAAAAGCGCTGATTAAACTGCAACACTGTATAAACAGAACTCTCTCTCTCTCTATATATATATCTATAATATAAAAGCCTAGTGGCGTGTGTCTGTGTGTGAAAAAAAAAACCAAGCTGCAGCGCCACCTGCTGGGCGGAGTTATACACTGACCTACTAAATTCTTAGTGTGTGTGGAAAAAAAACTCAGAAAGGGGTGAAATTTGGTATACTAAAATGTTTTTAATTTGTTAATTTAATTTGTTAATTGTTAAGTGTTTATAAAGATTTAAAATATATATATATATTTCTTGAAGGAGAAGTGACAGTTGGGAGTGGTTGGTGGTTGCCGGGGGTGACAGTTGGGAGTGGTTGGTGGTTGCCGGGGGTGACAGTTGGGAGTGGTTGGTGGTTGCCGGGGGTGACAGTTGGGAGTGGTTGGTGGTTACCGGGGGTGACAGAGCGAGAGGAGTGTGATACTCAGGACCGCTGAGAGAGATCCCTGTGTTTGGATAGACATCTGGATAGATGTGGCGATAAAGATGAAGGATGAGGTGATGGAGAAGAATGATGAGGTGGTGACATGTGGACAAAACCACATTAAAAAAGGGCGCTTGCGTCGGGAAGTAACGCTCTTCCCCTGAGGAGGCCTGGGCTAGGCCCAAATGCATGACAAGAACCTTTTTAACACCTTAAGTAGCTTGATTTGACTAGAATGCATGAGTATCATGCACGGGTTAAGTTGTATATATATATATTTACGCACAAGAATACAACTTTATTAAATAAAAAAGATGTATTATAAATCACAACAGACTTTATAAAATATTGTTTAATCTAAGGTGTTACATATTGCAAACTATTGTACCTTGTACTGAAATCTGTTTGACATCAAATTGAATAACGCCCACTTCATAGGGAATCTGATTACCGGATCCAGTTTTCAGACAAGCTTTCTTTATTATGAATCTTTTTATCGCTATCATTTTTAAACTTATTTGTCACTTTATATATGTCAGCCTTTATGCTTTTACATAATATACAAATATATTTTATTTGACTTCTTACTGTTTGATTGAAAAGCTGTAGATATTGATCGAATCAGATTCATTTGTGGCTGACACTGATATATAAATTCTGGGCAACAGAGCTATTACATGTTTTTCCGCTGATAAAACCACAGTGGCGAAACGCGCTAAAACAGTTTGAATTCTAAGATAAGAACTATTAGGGTTAAATGAATCAAGCTGCAAGTCTACGGCGGGTTTGAAGAGTAGAGATGTTGCCTATAGCAACCAATCAGATTAGAGTTATCATTTATGTAGTACATTCTACAGCTTGATAAATTTACCCCTTAGCCTCTGCATACCTTACTTCACATTTTAGATACAGCTCTATATACAGCTGGGGTTTACTCTACAAGCTTTTCATTGAACGTTCATTTTATATCTATTTATTTTTCATTCCAGACTTACTACGTAATTTATGTGTATGATCTCACTCTTATTAATTATATCTTATCAATAGGATATGGGTCTTATCATTTATAATATATGATTTTTGTTTAATAAAGATAAAGTTTTAATATCAGCTGAGTATTCTGTTTATTCAGAGTACAGTTAGCGCTTTTGGATGATCTAATTAGAGAAAACTAGATTAGAAAATCAATTGGGCAGGCGAAAACATTATTATTGCACAAACATTGTATGCAGTAAGAATAGTTCTGCTTATGTAAATAAAGTAGAGCTGTCTCCTATAACAATGAAATAGCGGCTCTGCAGCGCACGTCTTTGCCGAAGAGATGGCTACATTTGTGTCTGGCGAGCCTTTTAGTTATTGAATGCAGTTCTCACCAGATTTGGGGGTATATTTACTAAACTGCGGGTTTGAAAAAGTGGAAATGTTGCCTATAGCAACCGATCAGATTCTAGCTGTTATTTTGTAGAATGTACTAAATACATGATAACTAGAATCAGATTGGTTGCTATAGGCAACATCTCCTCTTTTTAAAACCGGCAGTTTAGTAAATACAGTGCATTCGGAAAGTATTCACAGCATTTTTTCCACATTTTTGTTATGTTACAGCCTTATTACAAAATGGACTAAATTCCTTTTTTCCCTTAAAATTCTACACACAATACCCCATAATGACAACGTGAAATAAAGTTTTTTTGAGATTTTTGCAAGTTTATTAAAAATAAAAAACTAAGAAATCACATGTACATAAGTATTCACAGCCTTTGCCATTAAGCTCAAAATTGAGCTCAGGTGCATCCTGTTTCCACTGATCATCCTTGAGATGTTCCTACAGCTTAATTGGAGTCCACCTGTAGTAAATTCAGATGATTGGACATGATTTGCAAGGCACACACCTGTCTATATATCTCTGGCTGGACCACTCAAGGACATTCACAGAGTTGTCCTGAAGCCACTCCTTTGATATCTTGGTTGTGTGCTTAGGGTCGTTGTCCTGCTGAAAGATGAACCGTCGCCCCAGTCTGAGGTCAAGAGCGCTCTGGAGCAGGTTTTTATCCAGGATGTCTCTGTACATTGCTGCATTCATCTTTCCCTCTATTCTGACTAGTCTCCCAGTTCCTGCCACTGAAAAACATCCCCCCAGCATGATGCTGCCACCACCTTGCTTCACTGTAGGGATGGTATTGGCCTGGTGATGAGCGGTGCCTGGTTTCCTCCAAACATGACGCCTGGCATTCACGCCAAAGAGTTCAATCTTTGTCTCATCAGACCATTGAATTTTGTTTCTCATGGTCCGAGAGTCCTTCAGGTGCATTTTGGCAAACTTCTGGCTGCTTCCCACACTTGACAGTGTCAGAACACAAACCAAGCATGAAGTCAAAGGAAATGTCTGTAGACCTCCGTGACAAGATTGTCTCAAGGCACAAATCTGGGAAAGGGTACAGAAAAATATCTGCTTCTTTGAAGGTCCCAATGAGCACAGTGGCCTACATCATCTGTAAATGGAAGAAGTTCAGAACCACCAGGACTCTTCCTAGAGCTGGCCGGCTGTCTAAGCTGAGCGATCGGGGAGAAGGGCCCTTGTCAGGGAGGTGACCAAGAACCCAATAGTCACTCTGTCAGAGCTACAGTATTCCTCTGGGGAGAGAGGAGAACCTTTCAGAAGGACAACCATCTCTGCAGCAATCCACCAATCAGGCCTGCATGGTAGAGTGGCCAGACGGAAGCCACTCCTTAGTAAAAAGCACATGGCAGGCCGCCTGAAGTTTGCCAAAATGCACCTGAAGGACTCTCAGACCATGAGAAACAAAATTCTCTGGTCTGATGAGACAAAGATTGAACTCTTTGGCGTGAATGCCAGGCGTCATGTTTGGAGGAAACCAGGCACCGCTCATCACCAGGCCAATACCATCCCTACAGTGAAGCAAGGTGGTGGCAGCATCATGCTGTGAGGATGTTTTTCAGCTACAGGAACTGGGAGACTAGTCAGAATAGAGGGAAAGATGAAAGCAGCAATGTACAGAGACATCGTGAATGACAACCTGCTCCAGAGCGCTCTTGACCTCAGACTGAGGCGATGGTTCATCTTTCAGCAGGACAACGACCCTAAGCACACAAGATATCAAAAGAGTGGCTTCAAGACAACTCTGTGAATGTCCTTGAGTGGCCCAGCCAGAGCCCGAGCCCAGACTTGAATCCGATTGAACATCTCTGGAGAGATCTGAAAATGGCTGTGCACCAACACGTCCTATCCAACCTGATGGAGCTTGAGAGGTGCTACAAAGAGGAATGGGCGAAACTGCCCAAAGATAGGTGTGCCAAGCTTGTGATATCATATCCAGAAAGACTTGAGGCTGTAATTGCTGCATCAACAAAGTATTGAGCAAAGGCTGTGAATGCTTATGTACATGTGATTTCTTAGTTTTTTATTTTTAATAAATTTGCAAAAATCTCCCAAAAACTTTTTTCACGTTGCAATTATGGGGCATTGTGTGTAGAATTTTGAGGGGAAAAAGGAATTTATTGCACTTTGGAATAAGGCTGTAACATAACAAAATGTGGAAAAGTGAAGCGCTGGGAATACTTTCCAGATGCACTGTGTACCCGAGGAACTTTGTTTCACACATTTTAGAGTTAGTACTACGGCCGCGGTGCTTCTCAAATGTAATTAGTGAGAACTAATGATCCAATGTCCAATCAGATTTGATTCCTAGTAGGATTTGGTTGTGCACGCCAAGAGAAGCAGTGCCTTAAAGTCTGTCTGCCATATTGGAATTTGATAAGTCCACTGTCTCTGATTTGTCTCTGATTTGGTACCTCCTGTATGCTGTGTTGATAATATTATTAAAAATATGCCCAGTAATACAGCAGCAACTCCTACCTCCAGTCTTCTGACTCCGCTAAGACCAGGCATTGCACAGCGGTGCAGCTAATCATCATCATTATCATCATCACCATTTATTTATATAGCGCCACTAGTTCCGCAGCGCTGCACAGAGAACTCACTCTCATCAGTCCCTGCCCCTTTGGAGCTTACAGTCTAAATTCCCTAACATGCAAACACACAGACCGAGAGAGACTAAGGTCAATTTAATAGAAGCCAATAAACCTACTAGTAAGTTTTTGGAGCTAATCTGGATATCCCCCGATGCAGAGGACTGATAAGGAAAAGAAGATGAAAATAGTGCAGTATGTTCAACAGTTCTTAAGATCTTAACAGCGGTACAATGGTAAGTTAATAATATTGTGAGCAATTATTAGGGCTGAGCAGTTTTGATATGGGGAAATCCGCCAAATCCGAGATTTGGGGTTTCCAGTAGATACTAAACACGACATGATTCTTTGCGCCAAAATCGGATCTGAAAACGAGTCAAAACGTCATTTCCAGAAATATATGGTTCCAAAATGCTTGTTATACAGGAAATGCATCATTGCACTTCCAGTTAATGTGTTCCAAGTTGTAACGTTTACCGCTGGAGTGTGCATTTGGTAGTGGAGGTGCGTTATTTCACCCCTTTAGTACTCATGGGGAATACACACCTCATATCCCAGTGACTCACTTAAGAATCGCTGTGTTGGATTGTCATAGTGAAAACCTGTTTGTGTAAATCCAGGTTTGGCCCTTCAAGTTTATGCATTCCAGGGTGGAATGTGTCCAAATGTAGGACCAAAACGTTGAATTATAATGTGAGATTTGGAATTGAGTTAAGAGATTATTAAAGCAGGAATTGTGATTGTATCTTTTAGTTAACTGCCATGTATTTTTTTTACTGCTATTCTGTCACTAATTGTAATCAGCCGGCTCGCTGCAGACTTTGGCCAAAATTAGTGAAAATTTGGACAGTTGGGTAGAGATTAGGGATGAGCGGACTCGGATTCTCGCAATCCGAGCCCACCCGAACAGTGCGGATCCGAGACCGATCCGAGCACTGTTCGGGAACTTCCGGGCGGCAAACGGAGCCAAACCGAGGCTATGACATCCAAGTCTCGCTTCGGATCTCGCAAGACTCGGATGTCATAAATACTCACCTTGCGGGCGCCATCTTCATTCTGGCTGTGATCACTCGTGAGGGAGGTTGTAGTTAGGGAGCTCCTGATCAGTTTAGTTGTTCTTTGTGCTTTGTCCAGTGCTCTGTCCTGCTGAGTCAAGTGGTGCTTTGTCCAGTGCTCTGTCCTGCTGAGTCAAGTGGTGCTTTGTCCAGTGCTCTGTCCTGCTGAGTCCAGTGGTGCTGTGTCCTGTGCTCTGTCCTGCTGAGTCCAGTGGTGCTGTGTCCTGTGCTCTGTCCTGCTGAGTCCAGTGGTGCTTTGTCCTGTGCTCTGTCCTGCTGAGTCCAGTGGTGCTTTGTCCAGTGCTCTGTCCTGCTGAGTCCAGTGGTGCTGTGTCCTGTGCTCTGTCCTGCTGAGTCCAGTGGTGCTGCTGGGTCCTGTGCTGTGTCCTGTTCAGTCCAGTGGTGCTGTGTCCTGTGCTCTGTCCTGCTAAGTCAAGTGGTGCTTTGTCCAGTGCTCTGTCCTGCTGAGTCCAGTGGTGCTGTGTCCTGTTCTCTGTCCTGCTGAGTCCAGTGGTGCTGCCTGTGTCCTGTGCTCTGTTCTGCTAAGGGCATAGTTATTTTAAATTTATTCAAAAGTTATAAAAAATTAAAAAAATAATTATAAAAAACTTATACAGAAAAAATTAAAAAAAATATTACAAAATTTTAAAAAAAATTATACAAAAATAATTGAAAAAAAACATAAAAAATTAGTTTAAAAATACTAGGTACTGATATTTCAAAGTCAAACTATGTTCACTGTTGCTGCTGTACCAAAAAATAATAGGTACTGCTATTTAAAAGTCAAACTACGTTCTCTGTTGCTACTGTACCCAAAAATAATAGGTACTGCTATTTAAAAGTCAAACTACGTTCACTGTTGCTGCTGTACCAAAAAAAACCTAGGTACTGCTATTTAAAAGTCAAACTACGTTCACTGTTGCTGCTGTACCAAAAAAAACCTAGGTACTGCTATTTAAAAGTCAAACTACGTTCACTGTTGCTGCTGTACCAAAAAATACTAGGTACTGCTATTTAAAAGTCAAACTACGTTCACTGTTGCTGCTGTACCAAAAAAACCTAGGTACTGCTATTTAAAAGTCAAACTACGTACTCTGTTGCTGCTGTACCCAAAAATAATAGGTGCTGCTATTTAAAAGTCAAACTATATGCTGCAGAGGATGTAGGAGCAGCCATATGTGCAGTGGAATTGAGACCATTTGGAGGAGGTATTGTGGCCCCGGTACCAAATTGGGTACCGGGCCCACTCCACTACGCAGTCCAGATAGATGCGTATTACATATTAAACTAAGTTCAATGTTGCTGCCAAATTAAAATAAAAGTAAAATGCCCTGTCATAATAGAAAACAAGAGGTAGTGACGCGCTCGAACTACACCCTGTATATGCTGCAGAGGATGTAGGAGCAGCCATATGTGCAGTGGAATTTAGAACAGTTAAGGGAGGTATTGTGGCCCCGGTACCAAATTGGGTACCGGGGCCACTCCACTACGCAGTCCAGATAGATGCGTATCAGATATTAAAAAACATTGACTGTTGCTGCCAAATCCAAAATTAATTAAAATGACCTGTCATCGTCAAAAACAAGAGGTATTGACGCGCTCAAACTACACCCTGTATATGCTGCAGAGGATGTAGGAGCAGGCAGCTGTGCAGTGGAATTGAGACCATTTGGAGGAGGTATTGTGGCCCCGGTACCAAATTGGGTACCGGGCCAACTCCACTACGCAGTCCAGAAAGCTACCTCGGTGCAACGTTTTGGACTAAAAACAATATTGTGAGGTGTGAGGTGTTCAGAATAGACTGGAAATTAGTGGAAATGATTGTTATTGAATGTTATTGAGGTTAATAATAGCGTAGGAGTGAAAAGAAACAAAAAAACTGGATTTTAGCACTTTTTATGCTTTTTTAAAAATAAATCAGAACCCAAAACCCTAAATCAGAACCAAAACCTTTCGTCGGGTGTTTTGGCAAAACAAATCAGAACCCAAAACCTCAAGCTAATCAGAACCCAAAACCCAAAACACTAAAAGTGGCCGGTGCACACCCCTAGTAGAGATCATTAGAAAATAGACTGTAAATGACTGTAGATGAATGTTAATGCTATAAATAGTAATATAGGAGCAAAAGCAGCTAAAAATCACATAATTTTACCTATTTTTCACCCTTTTTAATTAAATCTAGATCCAAAACCAAAACCTTTCAGGATTTTGGGGCAAAACCTGTAACAAGACCAAAACACAAAGACGTTTAAGAACCAAAACCACATCCAACACCAAAACACGGGGGTCAGCGCACAACTTTAACAATTATACAGTGCATCTGACAGTTGTTTTTATTAGAGATGATTTAATACAGTCCCAATGCACAGCACCAAAACATTCCAAGTGAATAAAACAATTGTAACAGCAAAATGATTTTGAATGATGCGTGGCATTAACCACAAAGGGTTTCATATTCCCGTATGTAATCTTACAGCCTCTGTGTGTTGCAGCAAAACACACATAGTAAATGAGATATTGTGTTCTGAACATTCTACAGGGACAGGGGAGTTGTCAGACCATCTCCTGGCCTGTTATAAATCTTGTATATATGGGGAGGGTGAACCACAGGAGGATGGGTGTGAAGGATAGTGGGAAATTAATTACCATGGATAGGAAGGGTGGGAACTATCCTATGTGACAATGAGAAAATTAATTAAATGGGAGATAGAGAGGGAGGGTGGGAAATGAATTACAGAGGAGAATCTTTGACTTAGTCTGTCCGGCACAGCCAAGACTCTGTCCCAGCAGCAGGGACACTTGGGAGGTATATGTGCTGTATCCATGCAATGTAGTAAAGTACGTAGGATGAGTCACACACATTAAATGGAGGTGTATGGCACATTATAAGGGAGAATGCAGGGAGCTGGAGGATAGCTAGTGCTTGTTAAGGGCTAGTAAGACCCCCTGCATTTTATAAGAGAGAATGCAGGGGGCTGGAGGATGGCTAGTGCTTGTTAAGGGCTAGTCAGGCCCCCTGAATTTTATAAGGGAGAATGCAGGGAGCTGGAGAATGGCTAGTGCTCGTTAAGGGCTAGTCAGGCCCCCCTGAATGGGCTGACCATGCGAGGATTAGTGCAGCTAGATATCCTTTAAGCCCTTCATAAATGACCTCAAATGGAGGCAGCCATTCAGGGGTCTATGCATCAATAAGATGCAGTGCTCCTCAATATGCATTTCTGCAAATCACAGTGATGTATATTTATGCACCGCTTAGATACACCATGCCGGGGCTACTCTAGGAGCCTCGGCGAAGTGACCCCTGTGCTGCGATCTTCTTTTCCTATTTACTGGCAGCTTAGCGCTACCGGTTCTGCAAAGCCAGAGAGGCTTTAGCAGACTTCTATAGGAAATGACAGGTAACACTATCCTGAAATAGCGTTAACTGTCTGCACAATGCAAAGCTAATCAAAGCTTCATGCATTGCAGAACATCGCAGTCCCCATAGTAATCTATGGGGACTGAGATGCTGCATAATATTTGCCTAAGCGGAGGAGATTTCTGGGAAATCTCCTCCAATAGGCAGTTAATGCATAGGAAACATACTTAAAAGATGTGGAAACAGTAGTTTCTGCATCTTTTAAGTGTCAAAACAGGTTGATGCAGAGACCCCTCAGGATGATACATTGATGAGGTAATGAAATCACTAATGGGACTGATTGCAGACAAAAAAACAGAATTTCCGGTCAATATTGAATTGTGCACAGCAAAACTCACCCCGGAATTGTGCTCTCTCCACCCTTTTATCTCATTTCAATAATCTAGCTCCACAAAATGAAACATTATCTTTACCACTGCTCTGCTAAACTAGACCCACTGGTGCCTACTCCGTACAACGTCACTCCATCAAACTCCTCCCATTGGCCGGTACTTATTCCAGAAAACCTATGTGTTCTGCAGGAAATCGAATGGCACTAGCGCAAATAAATGTAACCCAATAAGATATACCACCTTTTGGCCCAGAAATCTGAACTGCTGGCAGGAATGGATCACTCAATCAGCAAAAGCAGAGCATGTTAGTATGAATAGTGTTTTCATTGTTCGAGTTTCTTGTTATTTTAACCAAGATAAAATAAACATTGTGGGTTTGATCCATTAAGGAACTTAAGTGCCGATATGTGCCGCATTTTGCACACATGTTTTTCCGTCGTATCACTTGCACCAGCTACAGGTCAGGTGTAAGTGCCAAGTGATGACGGCTGTGTATACAGCTAGAACATGTGTTTGTGATCAGGAGCAACTGTAAAAATGCATTTTATGTACAGTAAACACTAATAACATCCCAGTACATGTTTTTAATAGAGCAAAAAAATTGTAAAGAATTTTTTTTAATGCGTTCTATTGCTACTTTATATTCCACATATGTATTGTACATATTCTGCAGTGTATTGTGTCTTTCAGTGCAGAAACCCGTATGCAGCAAGAGACGTTTTTTCACATCCACTTATAGTTGAATACAGACTGTCACAATCTGTATCCTGCAGCTCCTGTCTGCAGGTACTTTGTTGGACCTTTGTATATATTTGTATCCTGCCTGTTGTACAACTGTCCACCAAAGAGGCCATTGTGGTACTTAAACTGCTCTTATCTGCCTTGTCATTGCTGGAAGCTTAAACACCTGATTCTGGCCTATATATGTCTGCCTGTCCCAAGCAACCTTTGCAAGAACATCTGTTGCGTTTACCTGTGTTGCTGTGTCTTTTCCCTGGCTCCTGTTTGCTGCCTGTTCTCTGAGTTTCCAGCACATCTATCCGCAGATCATCTCAGCCACTGTGTCTACTCCAGTATCCTGTGGTAACGCTCTGCAGATTGCTACCTGTTCTCTGAATCTTCAGTGCCTTGCTCCGTAGACCGTCATGTGCCTTCTCAACTACTTTGTGGACCACCGCATTCTACATCTGTTATCCACTGTGTTCTTTAGCTCTTTCTGCCATACCCTACCATACTGCAACCTGAAATCTGTGTAACCGGTGTTAATTAAAACCACTTCATTTCACTACGCTCTTTCTGTGGCATTTATTGGGAATCCTGACACAGACGCGCGTATGCCCGAAATGTGCGCATTTAATAAAAGAAAGAAACATTAATTTTGTGCGGCTTAATAAATCAGGCCCTTGATGTAATGCAGGTCATAATATGGAAGCCGGTATTGAACTTTAATGAGCACTTGTCACCCACCACACAGCAGGAGCAGCCATTTTGGGAATGTTGTTCACTAGAAACCAGTATCATAGAGGTATTTCTGACTTAGCAATGTCTTTGGTTCTTAGTACACAGCAGTCGACAAAATTGCTACCTCCACTGTGTGTATGTAAGTTATAGTTGCACTTTAATCAGTATTCACTGATCACTTCTTCTCAATCCCGTCTTCAGGACTTTGCCCAGGCTGCTCCCCAGCTGTGGAACGATCTTCCACGTTCCATCAGGGTAGCATCTACTTTCAAAGGCTTCAAGCATTTCTTTATTCAAGTCTACTTCTACTATTCCATCACCCTCTGTACCTCTTGGCCTGCTTCCCTAGCCCTGTTTTCTTAAGGTTCGGCCTTCTTCTCGCTGATTTCTACCATCACTTTCACACACTGTCCCAGATATAATTTGATTTGCATTACCATGTTTCCCTGTGTGTATATGTTTTTGTTTGTGTTTTGCATTTTTTGTTCTTAATTTTTTGTCCTTTCTGTATCATGTTGTGTCATGGGTCACTGTTTTCTGTATACGTCAGGTACGGCGCTGCGGACCCTTTGTGGCGCCTTATAAATTAAAGATAATAATAATAATTATAGAATAAGCTACCAATTTAGACTATGGCAGCAGCATATTTTTTTAATAGATTACAAGTGCTACCTCTTTATATTGCTGGCTTTTATCAATAGATATTTTTTAATCGCTGCTCCCCCCTCACCTCTGAGCCCCATAGAGACCTCTGCCACCGGGTACAATCATTTTACTTTCAACTGGACCTGCCAGTGTCTAGAATGTTACCCAAGGGTTACTTGTGGCATCTGCTAAAGTACGTGTCATAAGGAATCATTTTGCGTAACCAGAAAGACAAGTCATTAAATGCATGATAAATCAATTTGTCAAAGCTCCGATCCGTATCATCCGTGTGATATCAAACAAAATGCTCACTGCGAATTCTGGCGTTTCATATGGGAGCTGGATACAGACAGCAATCAGACGCGGTGATTACAGAATCTCCGATGGATATGAACTTTGCTGCAAATGAGTTTTTCTGGCGTTATTAATTCATAAATATTGTGCAGCAGTCCTGGGCTCATACGGCCACAGGAATAATCTTCTTAAAGATTTCATTTTGGAAAGCCAGGCTGAGCTCTCCGTGGCTGCCCTTGGCTGGGCAGAGATAATGAGAGGCAGGGAACCAGAATAACATGTCACTGGGCTGCTCAGCGGTCACACACGGGCTGGTGTGAAAGTCAAATTACTGAGGATACACGAAGGACATTCTGTGCCTGTCTCATGACACAGTCCAGCTTATTATTACTAAGCAAAGGGGCTCATATAATAACTAGGTGCTACAAATACACTTTAGCCCGTAGCATGGGCGCCGTCTAGCCTTCAACGAAACCGCACATTACCATTAGAGGTATATGTGCAAAACTGTGGGTTTGAAAAACTGGAGATGTTGCCTATAGCAACTACTCAGATTCTAGTTATCAATTATATAGTACATTCTACAAAATAATAACAGGGCCTGATTCATTAAGGATCTTAACTTAAGAAACTTCTTATTTAAGTCTCCTGGACAAAACCATGTTACAATGCAAGGGGTGCAAATTAGTATTCTGTTTTGCACATAAGTTAAATACTGACTGTTTTTTCATGTAGCACACAAACATCAACTTTAAATTTCAGTGTACAAATAAGCCGCGGACGCTTCTTAGACAGCGCTGCAGCTGCTGTATAGTACAGTGCTGCCGATACGGAGCTGCGGGCACATGCGCAGCAGCTCTCTCGCGTGTTTTGGTTTTTTGTTTCAGTATTTAACTTATGTGCAAAAGAGAATACTAATTTGCACCCCTTGCATTGTAACATGGTTTTGTCCAGGAGACTGAAATAAGAATTTTCTTAAGTTATGGTCCTTAATGAATCAGGGTCTAGAATCTCATTGGGTGCTACATGCAATCCCTCTACTTTTTCAAACAAGTTAAAGCAATACAATTAATCAAATAAAGAGAAACTTGACTGTAATAACAGATCAGCAGACATTTTAATATAAGATAAATAAGTATTACAGATGATAACAAATAAATCTGACAATTCAATGTGATACAATTCTGCAGACAGGTTTCAACTTAACGATGCTCTTGTAAGTTTTAATACCCCATGATAGAGAATGCAGCATATTGATGCATAACATGGACTGCTTAAAAAGTCCTTAACTTCTTTTGATACAGTAACCAGGATTAAGCAGTTCATTCCCGTGGAGGGAGGAGGGAGATCATTATTATTACTATCTTTATATTATAAGGCGCTACAAAGGGTCCGCAGCGCCGTACATGACATATACAGAAAACAGTGACCCATGACACAACACGATACAGAAAGAACAAAAATATATACACACTCACAGATAACTGTTACGATCCACAGCGGCCGCGGGCACCGCCGTGACTCACTCCCTTCTGTTCATGGCATCCCGGCTGTCCCCATGGCAACCGGAACGTCACTTTCGCTTCTCGGCCCTACCGTTGCTAGGACAACGGTCGGACGCCAAGCTGTCAGTTTTTTCGCGCCCCGGCGAACACAGAGCAGCCGGGCGCTTGTGCCACTAAACCTTTTTTTTTAACGCACACCGCAAATCGATCGGATTTCGAACTATGCAAACTATTTGAGCGTCTCTACTCCCCACACATAGGCTGGGTACACACTACAGGAAAATTCTAATGATGTGATAGTTTTTACAACTTTACCAATGACAGGAAAAAAGAAATCCCCGATCAGCATGTGTACATGATGTACATGATTTACCTGCAGATCTGTGTGAGGGCGGCACTCCCGAGGAACGCCTCGGAGAGTCCCTTGAAACGAGAGGAAAGGTTCTCACCTGATCTAGAAGGTCGCTATGGGCGGGGCCCGTCAAGGGGTGGAGACTTCGGCGACGGTCACGGTCCCCTGTAAGGTGAGAGGAACAGAGGCACGAATACAACGGGGGAAGGAAGGGGCTGTCCGGAATGTCGCCCCGGAACCGAGGATTGCTCAGCCCCGCTTGGCAACTCCCTGTTTTATTCTGGCCAAGCCACGTGGGCTACAAGAGTTCGGGGTAGAAAAACATTCCCGCCCGAACTCCCTACTCACCACTGGGGAGGACCACCCGACCGTAGGTACAAGACTCACTCTGCCGGCAGTGCGCCGCGGGGTATCACAGTCCCCACCCGGAACCGTCAGTCTCTTGCCGGCGTGCGGGCGGACTCCGTATTACCCCCCGAGACACCGTCTGCTCTGGTACCGCCAGGCAACCTTGCCAGAGCCCTGACCAGACACCCCAATGGAGCCGTGGACGACCGTGACAGACCCCGGAACTCACAGGGGCAGGGCTGCACTGCCCCAGTGGAACCGCGGAACGCCCTGACCGCCCCCGGAACTCAGAAGGGCTGCATTACACTACTCCCAAGGCGCTGAGGGAAATCCTGATCTCCCTCAGCCTGCGAAGGAGCCGTGCCACACCGCCACCCAAGGGCCCATCCTACTTCGAGTCTACACTGAGGGGGGAAGGGAAGGGGGTAGACAGTACTTACCGGCTTGGGAGACCCTACGCAGTCCGTCTCCCTGGAGTGGTACGAGACTCGCCCCAATTGCCCCTTCCAGGCCGTACGCACGGCCAGGAGACGAGTCAAGCGCCACCCAGCGATTAATCCCGACACACCGCCTTCCGACCCCTACGGAAAGAACACAACACACTCCTACAACCCACGGGCCGGTGCACGGACGGAGGCACCACCTATTTCACCGTGCACTCCCGAACTCAACAGTGTAATTCTCCAATACCATAATACAATATCAATGCAGTGTACAATTCCCCCAACACAACAATCCAATATCAATGCAGTGTACAATTCCCCCAACACAACAATACAATATCAAATATCAAACTAACAGGTACACCACGTGGAAGGTCCTACCCTACTCTACCCAACGGAGGGTACTGAGCAGGGGGGGGGGAAGGAAGGCAGGCTTTCACCTTGGGGGGGACCTAGGGCCTTTGATGGGGACACCCGGCTTGCTATCTAACCCTACTGAGGGTTACCTAGTTGGAGGGCGGACCTAATGCCCGGAGGGAGAAGGCCTTGGGCCCGGGTGAAGAGAGAGTGATAGAATACGGGCGTGGGCCCAGAGGAGGTGGTCCCCACTGGGGTCTTACCTGGTCTGGATCCTCCACTCGCGACGTCAGCGTAGCTCCTCTTCAGTCCTCCCCTGGTCCTTTGTGCTCTGTGCTGCTCCACCTTCCCCAGACAGGTTAGCTCGTAGCCCTGACAAGGGCTCTCTGTCTGGACTCCTGCTGGCGATGTCTGCTGCTGCTGCTGCTACTCCGGCTGGCGTTGTGGCTGCTGATCCTGCTGCTCCTTCTACCGCTGCTCTGCTGGATCCTGTCCTAGCCGCTGCAGGGCTTGCTCTCAGCAGCTCTGCCGACCACTGAATCTCCTTGCACCCACGTGGGCGCTTTCTATATCCTCCCGCGGGTCGCTCCCCGATGACGTCATCCCGGCCGGGAGCCGTGATTGGCTCGCGGCCGGGAGCCGCGATTGGTTGTGCGGCCAGCGCGCCCACATTTGTGCTCTTCATCTGTTATAAACATCGGCTGAAAAGTACCGGTAGTGCCAGTGTCAATGTCACAGGGATGACAGATATTCCCAGAGCTTCCTCTTCATTTCTAAATGTCAGACTGCACGTGGAGCACAGCTGGACAATAACCTCTTATACCGTGCATTCCCCCCTCTGTTCTGGGATATCCTCAACAACCTCAGAAGTAACGTAGTCGGTCTCTACTTCTTCTACAGTTTCCGCTACCACATTACGGATTCCTCCGCCTGAAAAATTTGTCTCCTCCGCCGTTTCCAGCCTCTTGAACTTGCGTCAGGGTGCACAAACCATGGGTCAATATGCAGTTCATTTAAAGTGGAACAACAGCATTCCTGTTTGCTTTCCTGCATCCTGACTGACCCTCTGGCTCCAGACTTGGCTTTTCCTGACCTCCCTCTTGGATCACCCTTTGGCATATGTAAACTTCCTGGCTTGACCTTCAGCTTCCTGACCATGTATCTGTTTGACCCTTCTGTAACATTCTGCTTGCTCGACCTGACCTTGGATTGCACGACCACGTTTGTTTGTCCACTATTTTGCTGGTGGCTAACCAAGATTGCTGCGTCTTGCGCGTCTTCTGCAGAGAACTCCAAACTCCCTTTTAGGGGTCCCTGGCGAATATCAGAGGCGCTTTAGACACCGTGCCTCCTAGTTTAGCAGCGCAAATACTAGTAAGTAGGCCTCAGTCTCTATTAATCTATGACAGTACCTGGTTTCTTTCCACTCAGCAAGTTTACCTGCATCAGCCATATTCCTTGTTGTTACTTGTTTTCAGCCTCATCCAGGGATCCATTGTTCTGTGTCTGCAATACCCAGCCTTATACTTACCTCTTGTTTAGGGTTTCTCCAGGCTTGCTCATGCTCTTATATCCCTGGGCTCTATGTGTTAGTTGGTGATAAGGGGGCCTTGTACAGGCCATTTTGCAAACCAGTCTAGTTGTTTCTAACGCAGGTGTAAGCTACAGTTTACATTTGTTGGATTAATGGGCACCAAACCATCTCTCAATGACGTCCACTCCTTTAATGATCTCATCCAGCTTACACTTAGCAGTTGCAAATAAACAATAGAGTGAGATTTTTTAATCTATCTCAATTTAGAAAAATTTAGCATTTTTTTTTTTTTTGGCCATATCAATCAGTCCGTGAAACAGTCTGCGGCCGGTTTGAGCGTCTCTACTACTGAACTATTTAATATCTGTCAGGATAAGCCCCGCCCCCACCCGGTGATTTTAATTACCTTGATGTCCTCCTTCCTTTCTGCTGGACTCTCCGAGTCAGAAGTTCCTACCTATGCTCACAGGTTGTCATGGATAAAATTACTCTTAGGTGTAGATTTATCAAACCTTCTAAAAAGGAAAAGTGGAGGCGTTTCCCTTTGCAACCAATGAGATTCTAGTTATGAATTATCCAGTACATTCTAGAAAATGATAGCTAGAATCTGATTGGCTGCCATGGGCAACACCTCCACTTTTCCTTTTAGAAGGTTTGATAAATCTACTGTTTACACTTTGCTCCTCTAGACTATTCCCAGGTATGAAGATGAGTTGTTGTAGAAGAGATTCTCAGATTAGTGGCCTCAGGTAGAGCCTGATCTCTATCATTGAAGCCTGGAGGCACCCATGTTTAGGCGCCCTAAGCCCCATTCGCTAATCCCACCTCTTTTAAACAGAGAATGTTGTAATATTATATAACAAAGCAAAATATAACACCACAACACCTCAACCCCAACTCAGCTAAATCATGATTTAGTGGAGGAGTCAATGTGATGCTCTCCAACCTCAGCTAAATTCACACTAGTTGATTTTTTTTCTTACTGCTTTAATTCATGTTTTCTTTGCAGATATAAACAGTTTAACAAGTGTTGTGCAAGGAAAATCCCCACTGTATCTGCTATGTAAGGAACCTACTGTGTCTAATTCTACATGTGGGGTCACCAGTAGTCCTGAAAAGCTTCTTTGTGACTATCAGTGTCTTTGAGGACTATAAAACCCCACTTCCTTATGGCATCAAACCAAATGTGCATGTGTATATATACTATTGTGTACATATACTGTGTATATATATAATATATATATATATATATATATATATATATATATATATATATATATATATATATTATGGCAAAGAGGGATATTTGCCACAGTTCCCCTATAATGGAACAGGTAGGAACACAGTTAGTCTGCAGCAGCAGGCTGCAGACACAGTGAAGTTTCCCTAGGTTCCTCTTTTAGCACACACACACACAGGTGTTCCACATTGGTGTAATCGGTTTGCTTTGCTGTGATTTGTTGTAGTGCTGGAGTGGAGGATAAAGGCACTGTCTGTATGTGTGGGTGGGACCACCGATGCCAGTAAGTGGCCGGCTTGCAGACAGGGAAGTTATGTCTAGCCAGATGTAGGTAGTGGGGATATTTGTGTTACTGTTTCTGGATTACTGCTGTACCATTGATGGAGCTGTTTACCATCCTGACAACTGCTAATAAACAATTAAATGGTTCAGCATACCTGTGTCCAATTCCTGTGAATGCTGTACATACAGTAATATACATATATATATATTTGAGCAGAGGAGAGGCTGTAACAGCACAAGCATACCATGCATCTTTTTTGTGTGCATATATATTGTAACAAAGGGAGTGGTTTTCGACAGGCCTATAAGGGAAAAGTTAGTTATTCCGCTGCAAGGCTGCAGACAGGGTTACACATTTATACAGCAGTGCACCTAGCTTACAGATATACAGGTAGCGGACACATGTGACATAGTAAAAGTATAGAGTGTGATTTACCTTACAAAGTTTGAAGTGGTTTGGAAGGGTGCAGTTTATTTTCGCAGTTAACATGTCTATATCTAACCAAAGCTAGGGTCACCTGGTGTCATCCTGACAAGAGTGTGCTTTGTATTCTTAGTAGAGATGCTCACTGACCCCCGTAAAGTGGTTTTGGTTTTGGTTTTGGATCTGGATTAGCTTTGTGTTCTGGTTTTGGTTTTGGTTTCGGCAAAACCACCCTCGTCTGTTTTGGTTTTGGTTTTGGTAATGGATCTGTATTTTTTTAGACAAATTGCTAAAATATGCTAAAATCACATAATTTTGCTCCTTTTTTGATCCTACATTATTATTAACCTCAATAACACTAATTTAAAGTGATCTGCAGTCAATTTTGACCACCTCACAGGTCACAATATTATTTTCATACACTTTCAAACAAAGACTGCAGCAGTTCTTGCCAGTGATAAGAAAAGGCCATTGTCATGCCTGGGCCTAAGACCAAAATTCCACCTCTTATGTGTGCAATTATTTTTACCCAAATCCTGACAACAGTTGTCTAGCCATTTGTAGTGTTTGTAAAGCCACACTCAGTAGAGGTAGGGACCTTAACCATCTAGGATCCTCATCCATGTTATGGCATTTGAAGCGAGTTCATGGAAAGCTCTTGGGAAAATCAGAAACTTATGTAAAAAAAATAACAACAAGCAGTCCAGCATCAGCTACCTCCCTTCTCTCATCTACATCCCAGCACCTGCAATCTACACCCCCAAAACCTTCATCATCAATATCCTCACAAGTGATGGGAGTTAGTCCTGCATCCAAGTTGCTAAGGTTAGATGACTCCTCCACTAACCATGATTCCTCTGAAGAATTATTGAGCATTATTCCCGCTGCTGCTGCTGCTGGGGGTGAATCTTCAACCCAGAAGAATACTACTAGTAGTTTACAACAATTGACTGTTAAACAATCCTTTGCTAGAGAAAGAAAGTAAGAAAGCTGTCACCCAGTCGCAAAGCGGATCACAGACGCCATGGCGACTATGCTAGTATTAGATCTGCGTCCAATGGCCACTATTAATGCAGCTGGTTTTAGACAGTTACTTGAGGTCTTCTGTCCCTATTACCAAATTTCATCACAACACTATTTTACTAGAAAAGCTATTCCTCACCTCTACCAGAAAGTTCGAAAAAATTTAATTATTGGGTTACAAAATGCCATCATGGCTAATCCTGCTTGGACTCTCCTGAGGATATGTGATTTCTGATAACACCACCAATATTGTTAGAGCATTGCAATGGGGGAGAATTTCATCACATTTTCTGTTTTGCTCACACAATCAACTTGGCGTTACAGAACGTTTTAAAAAATGACAATGACATGCAGGAGATGCTGTCTGTGTCACGAAAAATTTTGGGTCATTTTCGGGATTCTGCAACAGTATGTAGGAGTATGCAGCAGCTGCAAGAAGACTAGAATTTGAGGGGAATGTACTTTAGTCCAGCGAAGTAGTCACCTGTCAAGAGAGTGTAGACACGGTTAGCTTGAGTCAAGTGATTGCCTTAATTATACTTTTTTAGAAGCAGCTAGAGAAATTGAACGATTAAATTAAACTAAGCAAATCTGCTAACTATATTGTAATTGTAGATCTAAGACTTAATTTGCTTCGACAGGATCCAAGAGCTAGCAACATCTTGTAATGAGTCTCCTCCTTCAGTTTCTCTGGCAACTGCTTCTCAAAAAAAACTTAGCTTTCCCAAGACACCCAGTGGAGATGCAGATGAGTCAGCACAACATTTTGACATTTGCTCTACTCTAAAAGAATTGCCCAAAAATCGTGACAGCTCTGCCATAAAATGAACTACAAATTCCATGAGTAAGGCCATTATCAGCAATTACATCAAAATACACAGACTTCTGTGATGGTGTAATCCTTTCACCTTTTTTTAGAGAGGCTTTTTTTTCTTTAAAAATGTACAAGCTTTTTATTTACATTTTTGTTTCCCAGACTTAAAACCACTATGTATTTCAACATAGGCTTTAGCACATGAGGTAGTGGGATTAGTATCATCATGACTGAGACTGAAGAGTGACAACAACAATGTCACCCCTCCTGTTTCTGTATGAGCTATGTTACAATACAATGTCACTGGAGACTTTGAAGAACACTGACAGCCCTATTATTACAATTTCTGTTTCAGCACTGAACCCTGCCACCTCTCCTGCTTCTGAGTGAGCTATGGTACAATAAAATGTAACTGCAGATTTAGACCAAGCCAGCCAGCCCTATAATTTCTATTTCAGCAATGACTCTTAGCAATGGAGCACTCCTCTTTGTCTGTTACCTATTTAACACTTCTGAATTTGCCTGCAAATTCATAAGAAAAGCCTGCAAGGACTAGTATTTGCATTTCAGCAATGACAAATTCAGCAATGGAGCTCTTGTCTTTGGGTGTATATAACACCCTACACTTATTGGTGCAAATTCTGAAAAAAAGTCTGCAAGGACTTGTATATTTGGATTTCACCAATGACAATTAGCAATGGAGCTTTGTTGAACACTGCTACCACCCTCTTCTTTCACTTCTGTACGTTTGCCTGCCCAACTGCTCTAAACACTATCCTACCCCTTCTGTATCCCTCTCTCAAATGGCGCTAGATCGCCGTGGAAGGCGGTATTTATAGATTCCAAAACTCGCGAGATCCGACGACGTCACAATGACGTTTTGTCTCGTTTTTGGAATCTGAAAAAGTGCGAAAGTACCGAGCCAGCCCGGAACTCGGATCCCCTAAGTTCGGGTGGGCCCATCTCTAATTCTTGTTGATTGTAAGTTTTACCTCTCTGGCTGTCTGCCTTACCCAGTATTGATTTATTATTGTATTTGTTCCCAATTATAAAGCTCTACGGAATTTGCTGGTGTTGTATAAATAAATGATGATATGTACAATAAAAACATCATTATTCAAAAGAGAAGGCTTTGTGTCTGTCATCTGCGGGGTGTCAGTATCATATATATATATATATATATATATATATATATATTTACATATATATTTACATATATGGAAAAAGAGAAGCTTTTTCCATGTGGTTAAGAAGACCCATGAGTTACATTGAACTGGTTTTTGTATTGTTAGTGCCCAATTTCGAACAATTCATTTTTAGTGCTGTAGCTGCTCTTTAAAGAGGGACGCGAGAGGCTGCTAATGACGTGCTAATCACATTCTAATTCAGAATGCTGTCAGGAGCGGAGCAGGGATCAGACAATCCTCGCAGCATCATCAACATATAAAGAAATTCTGCAACTGTATCCAGGGAACATGTCAGCACTGTACATTAGGAGAGGGCCGCTGGGACTTGCTGAGTAGCAGTTTTTAACATCAGTAAACTCATTAGAGCACTTCCCTTACTCCTGAGAGTACCAGTTTACTAATCTGGTGTGCTGCACTTGTAATGTTGCCACACAGCTTCCCTGCTAAATTATCGTTAACACATCCTGTTGTGCTATGGGAATCTATTCGCTAATGGGTCCTGTGGGGCCACATTGCCGGAGAAGTAAACAGCTTACAATATGGACCAATGGATACATTAAAATAGTGCTGTCACAGTTAGATGACGGACTGTCCAACGCTCAAATTACTTATACATTCAGCAGAGCTCTACAAAGTTTCAGCTTGCATGCAAAGTTTCTGCCAAATTTAGGAGTATTTTGACTTTTTTAAATAAAAATTATATATATATATATATATGTGACTGGATCATGTATAGATAACTGATGGTATAAATTTATTTAAAGGAAATAGCGCAGGGCGCTTATGTTTATAATTGCAAATGTACTTATGTTTGATTTTGTATTGCACTTTTTTAGTAGGAAATGTATTGGCCAGGAAAGGGATTTGCTTTTTTCATGTAACCTTGCTAGAGGAAATGCATTCATGTCTGAGGTATATGTTTGATTTCTGATAAGCATTTGTAAGTCTGTTATGTAGTCTAGAGGATGTGCTCATTAAGGCTAATTAAGTCTATTCAATGTGAGTGACCAACACTTGCATGCACCACAGGGGGCCGTTACCTGAATGCAGGTCCTGTTAGACAGACAGGAACTCTAAACAATGGAGACAGAACATCTGAAGAAATCGGGGTGATGTGGAAATTAAATTGTGTTAGATGCAAAACTAGGTTACATCCTGAGATCTGATGGAAATTAAATTGATATGGAAGTTCAATTGTTATATACAAAATTAGATTACATCCTGAGATCTGAGGGAATATTCTAGACGGGTTGGAGTCAGATAGGTCCAAGGGGCTGGCTTACCCCAGCTAGGAGTTATGTCAGAACTGCATAAAAGGTGAGCTGTGTGAGCATGTAATGTATCATTCTGATGTTCCATCTGACCTGACCACTGATACCTTAAATCAGTGGAACTGTCCTTGTCCGGGCACCTGAGCAATAAACAACACTCTGCTTCAAGACCGGCTTGACAACCTCTTCAATATATCTGTAATCCTGTGATCTGCAAATTAGACCCTAAACCTAATCCGTTCTCCGGCTGTCTGAGGTTTGGACCCAAGCTTTTCCAGTTCCACCGCTCTGCTGCTACACAGCAGCCCTGGTCAGTGTGATAGGCCAGGGGGGATCCATCCACAGCAACCCTGATCCATATTAAGAGGTCCGGAGTTACCAGCCCAAGTGTACCAGCACAGGAGTACACCAGCAGTGACAGTTACCGAGAAGGAACGTGGTTCTGAGCGCCATAAAAGAGCTCAGTGGTGGCAGCATTATAAGCCTCTCCTACTGTGGCAAGAGGGCGCATTTGGGGGTAACGTAAGGGAACGGTGGCAAAGTAGGCCCAGCCGGTTCCCAGCAACAACAGACAGGGTGGCATAGGCGGTCCATCCTGTCACAATATATTACCCATAGTCCTCTGCCAAGTACAGAACACAGGCCATCCCTAGTGTGCAGAGTGCAGGTGGTTGGGATTAGGTTGTGTCCTGTCTAATTCCTAGGAAGTAAACAGTATTGATATAGAATAAGGACAATATGTCTGATGACTCCTATTCTTGGGGACACATCTTCTGAAGGGCTGAATCTTGATGGCAATCTCTAGTAGAAGGGAGCGACATGGTAACATTACTGGGAAGCCCTGAAACAATGTTCTACCTTCTCACTTCAGGAAAGCTTGACGGTTTGCATCCACCTCAGAAGAAATATTAAAATAAAAATGTTTAAAGTTACGTTCAGAGTGGATAGGACCAACAATCCCTCTAATCCATGTGGCCACCCGCCATTTTACATATCCCCTCACACAAATCCAAATAACATGATGCCCCCTCCACTGTCACTGTACAGTGCCGTCGTCATCCAGGACTATAAACACTGAGAGACATTTCATCCTGGTACTTTCCATTTGCTTGTATGATCAGTCAGGACATGGGCCGACCCCTGGGCTACGGGTATTGTGAGGCCCCCATTTTTTATGTTCCCAGGCCCAGGCATAATCCATTTGGATATATTAAAATATTATTTGTGATGCCCCCCCAGTCATGTTGATCTCACCCCTAGTTGTAATGTATTCTCTCTGCTCCCCGCTCCTCCTCTACCCCCCACCAGCGCTTACCTCCTAATTACTTGTGGCGCACTGGTCCTCCTCACCGTCCTCTCCTCACTGCAGCAGGCTTTCTTCAGTCACAGTCGGTGCTGGCGCGGTGCACAGTAATTTCCTTAGTGAGGAGATCTCGTGAGAGTGACTCATAGGGGTATATTTACTAAACTGTCGGTTTGAAAAAGTGGAGATGTTGCCTATAGCAACCAATCAGATTCTAGCTGTCATTTTGTAGAATGCACTAAATAATTGATAACTAGAATCTGATTGGTTCCTATAGGCAACATCTCCACTTTTTCAAACCGGCAGTTTAGTAAATATACCCCATAGTCTCACTCTCACGAGATCTCCTCACTAAGGAGATTACTGAGCACCACGCCCACACCTACAGTGACAGTAGGCAGCTAACAGCATCACATTTGCTGTTAGCATCCCTAACCTGACCGTCGGAGCTGGGGGCGGCTCCCATGAAGAAGAAGCCTGAGCCTCACAGATTTTTTTTTTTTTAAATAAGAACCCATATTACAAACTTTAAAAAAACAACTTTTCTAGGGCCCCCCAGATGCCCGAGGCCCCTGGGCTGTAGCCTAGAAAGCCCCCGGGTTAATCCAACCCTGGTCAGGACCAATGATCTCTCGTTCGAGAGAGCAATGTGGAGGCACCACTAGAAGAGTGCCCATTATATGGTAAGAGGAGTATTAGCATCCTCTGATTAACGTCAGCTGGTTATGTTAAAATCAGTGTTTTGTTTTGTTTTTTAAATATTTTAAAAACTATTTAAATAATTTAATAATTTTCAGAAACAACAAGTGGCCAATTTGAGTATCTCTAACGGTAAGAGAGCACATGAATTACTATACTACAGGTGATATCATAAAGATTCTAAGAAACAACAACCTTGTTCCTGATCAACTACATTTTCTCAATGAGTTTTTAATTAATGTAATCCTATTTGAAGAACATTTTCAGGTAAGCAGGTAGTACTTCATGTAAAGTGTATCATCACCTTCTAACATATTTTTGCCAGCCAGTTTTAGTGTTGCTCGGCTTAGCATAGCAGTTCTCGGTTACTTCGGAAAGACGTTTTAGGGGCGATAATTTTTAGGTGAGAGACTCATTGAGTTTTAAGAAGATTTATACCTTCATACCTCCCAAACTTTGGAGATTTGAAATCGGGACATTGTTGCGCTTGGCATCAAGGTGGGGGGGGGGGGGGGGGGGGTGAAACACGCCACATCTCCTGTTGGCATGCCATCCCCAAATCCTTCCCCCCTCTTTAAAACGCCCTTTCAATTCTGTGCACACCTCTGCGCAGATCCACCAGTTAGCGGGACATATTTCACCACTGATCTGGAGTCAGAACAAATGTCCTGACTAGCGGGAAAATGGGACAATCCAAATTTGAGGGGACTGTCCCATCTAAGTCAGGATATCTGGGATGTGTGTGTCACACGCCGGGCGATCAGGCGGCGAACCTGATCCCTGGCAGACTTACCTTCTCCCGCCAGATGTCCGCTCCATCCCGGTCGCCGCCATCTTGGACTCGAGTCTACGCATCCGATCTAAATCCTCCGCTGCTCCTCTGTTGGCCGGATAAATTGGCTCCAAAGTTTAAAAGGCACCACCCCTGGATGTCCGGTGCCTGTTCTTTGAGTTACCTTCCGGTGGTAGACGTGGCACCTTCCTGTGTATCTGCTGGTCTACAGAGCTCACACTCTACATTTGCCCACAGAGCTGACACTCTACCTTCTATACCAGTGTGATTACCTATTTGTCCGCAGAGCTGACTACAGGACTGAGACTTCCCAGTGCATCCGCGGCTATAATAGTGGTAACCTGTTCATCTGCAGAGCTGACTATCTACTCCTCGCTTCACCTCCTTTCCGGTGGTAAGCTGCTGACTACAGGACCGACACTCCCCAGTGTATCTGCCGCTATCCCAGTGGTAACCTGCTCGTCCGCAGAGCTTACTGTCCAATCTACGCTGCCTTGCTTACCATTCCTGTTGATCTCTAAAAAGGGGTTTCGCTCGGTACTCCTAGTAGGGGCCGCGACCAGCGAGACAGACACAGCTAAGGCAAAACCGCCTTGCGGCGGTTCCTGGTGAATACTGTCTCTTCTCGACTCTGCGCCCTACTTGAGTAACACTAATCTGGGCAAACCCTAGGATTCGAATTGTGAAACCGTGACAGTGTGTACTTTGTTTAACTTTTTTTTTTAAAAAAAAGAAGGATTTTTTTGTAATTTATGGAGCAAAAATCTTTTTAGGTTGAAGCTGTCATTGGCAGCTGAATAACCAAAGAAAACAAATCCAATTAGTTACTGTCAATGTCCAATATCAGCCATTGCCGAGAAGCTGAAATAATTTTTCACACTGAAACAAACAGACCCCATCTCACGTGGGTAGAGAACATGTAACAGTTAAACACCAAGACCAGCTCTAAAGGAAGTGCCAACAACAGGAGGATATCCATTCTTAAACACACATTGTTCCAGATACAATGACTCTTTGCAGGGTACATATATGTAAAAACAATCTTCATTGACTTTTATTGCAAACAGAAATAGCATAACAAGAGACGGTATTGATGGTGAGATGTTAAGCAGTTATGAAATGTTCAAACTCATCGTCATGTATATGTAAGGCGACACGATTCTGCAGCACTGGACAGTCACAGTTACAAATCATACAAAACACAATTGCACATAAAAAGATAACTAGTACAGACGAGGTTGACGAAGGAGGTGCAGACGTGAGACTGAGTGCAGAGAGGACCCTGCTCGTGAGAGGTTATAGTCTGGTGGGAGAGGGACATGCTGACACAATAGGAGCTTGTGAGTGAGCCTGGAACTGGAGCTGGTATGGAGTGGTATCAGGTGGGGGAACGATAGGCTATAGTGAAGCTGCTAGGTTTTAGGAGAGCACTTGAAAGATTGTCTGGTCAGTCAGAGTAGGACATTCCACAAGTGGGGAGCAGCATGAAAGAAATCTTGGAAGTGGGAATGAGAGGTGGTTACAAGGAAGGAGGAGAGTTGTAGGTCAGAAGCCGATCGCAAGGATGTATCTCGTGACGGGATCAGAGATGTTTGGAGGGGAGCAATTGTTGAGGCCCTGCTCTGGCTCCCTATTCCATCCAAATTTCAATTCAAGCTTCTTGCCCTGTGATGATGTCATATCAGGGCCGCTGCTAGGGTCCTCGGCGCCCTAGGCACAATGTCAAAATCCGCCCCCCCCCCCCCCCCACGTCTTTCCTTACCATGGCTCCATAAAGCTGGTCCTCTCTGCCGGGTCCCGTCCCTCACTGACGCTGTCGGGCCGTGATGATGATGTCAGTGAGTGGAGGAGAGGAGACAGAGCACCATCATCTGTTGGAGGGGAGGGCGGTGGTGGTGATCCATAGCCCCTCCCCCTCCCCTTCCCCGTAGATCTATCTCAAGCTGTGCGGCGGCCGTTTTAGGTATGCTCAGCGGACGCCGCACAGTTTTAAACTACACTAATAAATGCTTTTTAATACTGAGGTGCCCAGCAGAGCCCGGCGCCTTAGGCAACTGCCTAACCTTGCCTAATGGGAGCGCCTGTGTCATATCAATAACCATGATAAGAGCCGACCATGAGGAGCACCAATAAACAATTTTAAGGAGGAGGTTACTGGCAGGAGCAATGTGGAGAAAAGACAGAGATAGTTTTTAAATGCAATATATATTTTAGGTATAATGCACCAAGTAATTAAAAAAACAAAAACTTTTTCTAAATGCCCCAAGAATTCCGAATAACAGACCCAAGCCTGTAATGCAGACATTTATAATTGTTGGCAAATAGTCATTTTAAAAACCAGCAGCAAAAATGAACAAAGATCGTCTGGAAATAACAGTTATAACTTGTCTTGTACAACATATAATCCTGCGCTCTTCGGGAGATCCGCAGCTTGCGGGCACACATGGGGGTTTGCACAAATCTGCCAACGTTTGAGATTAAACCTGAAGGAAAAGCTCCATTTGTAAAGATTTATTCCTGCTGTACAGGGATCTCCTGTTGTTCCCCGAGTTACCGTCAGCCGAATCTGCAGGAAGCGCGCAGTCCTGTGTTTATCTCAGGTAGGGAATTATACACAATACAGAAGGGACCTGATAACCTGTCGCTGCACAAAGGAAGCTCAGACGCAATAAAGTGATATATGAGATTGAATATCTGATTATAAAGCTGCTTATTTGAACATCTGATATTCTGTCCCCTGGTTATTTTAGCAGATACCAGCTAACTCTGAGAGGGCTGGTTTTAAATCTAAGAGTAAGCATAGTATTAATGGCTCTTTAATGAAGCTTTCCTATATAACCAGCTAACGTACCCTAGCAGGCTCATGGAGTCATGGGTGGAAGGAAGGAAGAAAATCTTTAGATATGCAATTTATTTATTTTTAAAAATGACACTGGGACAATTTAGCAATGCTAATCTTTGCAGGATTTAGTGCTTATCTCCATTTAGTAAATAGACCCCATACGTATGAAAATGTTCCCTATCACAGCAAACAGCATGATTATTTTATTGCAAAAATAACAAGTCCCTGAATTTATTAAAAAGAATATCACTATGGAAAGCTGAGCGTTCCATAGCTGCCTTGGCGATACCGTCCCAGAGCGGTAAGAGTTAAAAGTATAAAAGATATTTTATTTATTTAAAAAATTAACTGACCATTAATGCATTAAAAAAAACCTTTATTCTAAGAATAAATTATTTGCAGAATGGTTTTGTAATGTAAAGGAGACCCTGAGAGGACTCAGCCGGTGAAGGTCAATTATGACGTTTTGTGAAGTCATGTGTCTACATTTATGTAATTACTTCCGATTATATGGTATCCGCACAAAAGCTTGTATCTTCTGCCAGGGAGAGCAGAACAAATTGGGGGGTTCCTTGCTGAATACAGGCGCTTTCGCCCACATGTAAAAATATGATTTCACTTTTGAGGGATGAGATATTTAATGAGATTGAAGGGGTGGACAGATCACATTTACACAGGCGTGACCTGGTCACCTTTTCCTTTCTGTACCAATGACCGGATTCTTATACATCCTTGGAGATGGCTAACACCTATGCTTTTAGTTGGACAATCTTTGCGTCTTTTAAGTGTACTTTATACAGCAAGACACGTTTATAGACACAATAATACTGTAAAATAACCATCCAAGTGTTCAGTGACATTCAATAAATATGTTCCTGCAGGATTTTGATTAAATTAAGACACAAAGGTGTGGGGTGCCGCGATGTGCCATCTGGAACAGCCATCAGAGACTCATTGCCTTGATGTGCGCAGAAAAAGGAGTGGCAGCACGCCCATCCGAACATCGAGGCGATGTTTGGTGGCACCTCGCGCTGAATTGAATCTGCCCCAAAGAAGGCTCTGTCTACATAAAGTAGAAAATAAGGGGATGATCCTAGAGTTATATTACGGTGGACTTCATGTGAATTTTCTATCCACAATCCCACAAAGGAAGGGACAGAATGATTTTACAGGAGCAGCTCTCCAGACTCAAATGTGGGCATCACCTATCTGTGTGTGATGCGGATAAATTGGTGCATTTACATAAAATCAGGGGCACATGTGTTCTGAATGATAAATTACCCCATGATTCCAACCCTCCTAACTTAACACTGAGAGATGATGGGATAACTTAGCTCAATAGTGAGGCACCACTTTGTTGAATTTGTGGGTGGCTGTATTTGGTTTCACAAAAGGCAGTCCAAGACTGAGACTAGAAGGGTGAGACTTAGCATCCATACACAAACCAGTGTCCTGGCAACTTTCTAACATTTTGCAGTGTAGACTCCGAACACACCATTACACTGATATAAGGGCTGAATACGACTCTCCTTATAGAGTGCAACATTGTGGTTTAGCGGTTAGCACTCCTATCTCACAACGCTGGGGTCATGAGTTCGGTTCCTGACCATGTTCTTATCTGTGTGGAGTTGATATGTTCTCCGTGGGTTTGTTCTGGTTTCCTCCCACACTCCAAAGACATACTGGTAGGGTAATTGACTTCAATTAAATTGACATTAGTCTCTAGGGGCTAGATTTACTATCAGGCGTGTTTGTAAAGCCGCCGACTTTCGGCGGGTTTGGCGGCGGTTTAGCCATCGCCGGATTTACTAAGGCTAAACCCGCCGTCCAAACGGCCAGAAATGATGTTTTCAAACCCGCCTCTGTATAAAGCGCCATGACGGTTTCAACAATGCTCCACATACAAACAGCCGGATTTACTATTAGGGGGTTTATAAAGCCGCCGGAAAACCGCCATTCAATAGACCAAAATGAAAGCGCTGCTTGTGAGCAGCGAGATTGTTCAAACAGTGTGATGTTTCAGGTATTTAGTCAATCAGAACATAAGAGAAAGCACCTTTGATATTTTAATCATTTGGAAAATCATTATTTATTGCTAAAGGGACAAAATAAATGTAATAATAATTTATAAAATAATTTTTTTTTATATTTTTTTTTTAAAGGGACACTGTTATAGCATTATATTTTGTAGAAAATGTGAATATATAATATTAATAACTGATTGTTAATGGTGGATATAATTATTTATGTTGCACAATTTGTCATGACATATTGTCCAAATAATGTAATAATTAAATAATTTTATCCCCTTTATATAATGAAAATTTTTTATTCCCTCATAAGATAATATTTTATTCATTTTGCCCCTTAATCAATAAATAATGATTGTCAACATAATTTAAATGTCAATGGTACTTTCTCTAATGTTCTGAATGGCAAAATAGTTCAAACAGCATATTTAAGCTATCAAGCCATTCTGAAGCAGGTATTAAAACTGTCCTGTTCTGTCCTTTGGCTGGCGGTTTTGTGGCGGTTTCATCCAAACCGCCGGCGGTTTGAACAAAACCGCCGGCGGTTTAGCTTTTTCAATCCGCCACACATCGCCAGTCATTTTAAATTGAAGCCTCAATTCGCCCTATAGTAAATCCGGCTGTTTGCAATGCAAACACGCCGGAAAACCGCCGCGATGCATGGCGGTTTGAAGCCGCCATGCATCACGCCTGATAGTAAATCTAGCCCTAGGTCTGTGTGTGTGTGTGTGTTAGGTAATTTAGACTGTAAGCTCCAATGGGGCAGGGACTGATGTGAATGAGTTTTCTGTACAGCGCTACGGAATTAGTGGCGCTATATAAATAGCTGCTGAGGATATGGTAGCACAGCTTATAATATTTCCAGTGGAACAACAATCTTACCACCAGGGCTATCTTTAAGTACACCTCAAACCTCACCTGCTGGTGCCAACCCCTATTGTCGGACATATTTCTTGCTTTGGTATTATAGCACATCTTTCCCAAAGACAGCCAATAGATATTGGGGCTAGAATTGGTGACAGACTGAAAGGGATTAGATTGATCCAACAGGAATTCTGAGCGAAACTCAGTTGTCTCGAGCGATGTAACCATCAATATAACCCCACTGTCACAATTTCAGCCGCTTTATTGGATACTCTTTCGCTAACCTAGAATAGCACCGTCAGTAAAAGAGACGCAGAGTCTAACAAAACATCAAAAGAACTCAATACTTATCAATGAAATGTTACATGTTTTGTATAAATAGAATATACCAGCGGTTCCCAAAGTGTGCGCCACGGCTCCCAGGGGTGCCGCGGCACTGTCACAGGGGTGCCACTGGAAACATAAACTCACCAATCCGCGCGGCGCCGGGACCCAGCATCCTCCTCTCTCACTATAGTGACAAGCAGCGTGAGGAAGAGGGAGAATGCTGGGTCCCGGCACCGCGCGGATTGGTGAGTTTATGCTTTGTTTTGTTTTTTTTCTGGCTTTCCCGTGGCAGTGGGGACAGAGTGAGAGGGAGCGTGGCAGAGAAGAGGGGACAGCATGACAGAGGGAGAGGAGGGGGACAGAAGGCAGAGGAGGGGGACAGAGGCCAGAGGAGGGGACAGCGTGACAGAGGGCAGTGGAGAGGGGACAGCGTGACAGAGGAGGGGGACAGTGTGACAGGGCAGAGGAGGGGGACAGTGTGACAGAGGGCAGAGGAGGGGGACAGCGGGCAGAGGAGGGGGACAGTGTGACAAAGGGCAGAGGAGGGGGACAGGGGGCAGAGGAGGGGGACAGTGTGACATATTTCTGTCCTGACCTAAATACTTATTACATTTTTTTGACCCAACTACTTCTAAAACAGGACTGCTCAGTAATTATTTTGGAGGGGTGTCTTGAAAAAATTATGGAGACTAAGGGTGCCGCGAACTGCAAAAGTTTAGGAACCACTGGAATTAGTGTTACATTTTATTGTATTAAGATTTAATTAATTTATAACACTTAGAAACTGATTTAGAACCTTTTTTTAATTGTAATGTACAAATGGTTATCAATACAGAAATTCTACAGGTAGAATTAAAGTTAACTAAAGTAAAAAGTATATGCCGGGTGAACAATATGGAGCCTTACAGACTATAGCCATTAACAGAGCTTTAAAGCTTAATTGTAATACATTATAAAAATATTATAAAAATGATGTCCTTGTGTTTCCCTGTGCTCACCTCTCCCACATCCTCTCCCTAATCTGCCTCAATGAAAGTGTGAGTCCTGCTTCCTTGGAGCCCCGTTCCGGTTTGTGTCTTGATTGTCTCCATGTTGTACATTCCATCACAGAACACTTACACACTCATGTGCAGGCCCGGCGCTCCCATTAGGCAACCTTAGGCAGTTGCCTAGGGCGCCGGGACCTGCAGGGCGCCGCTGACTAGATTTTCTAATCTAGTCAGCGGTTCAGCGGCAAGAGAGAGATGCACAGCAGCGGCGGCGGGGCGGCCGCTGTTTTTTAATGTCCGCATGATCACTGACGTCAGTCAGTGATCATGTGATAGTCTGTCCGGCGCCTCTGAGGTATCACATTGTCTGTCACTGTGAATAAAGTTATTCCCCCCTCCTCTCAGCATGCATCGCGAGGAGCAGCTAGAGGAAGATAAGGTAAGTGAAATCTAATTTTTTTTTAATTTAGTGTGTTCGGGGGGGCGCGGGCGGGGGCGGCTTGCCTAGGGCGCCGAGAACCCTTGCACCGCCCCTGCTCATGTGTCATAAGTGACATCAATTCACCATATATATATATATATATATATATATATATATATATATATACTCTACAGGACTGATATTACCAGTCTCCATAGATATACATATATTTGTTAAGATCTGCTGCGTCATTAGTCCGTGAGGCTGTGATGAGAGTCGGTCGCATCAGTTATGTGGCTTCAGATTGCTATTTTGGTGTGTGGATAATTTATTCTCTGGGCGCAGCCATGTTCGTATCAGCTGTTTAATGTGATCAATTATTGCATCTTAGACACAGCTGTCAATCATTCAATCAGGCTGCTGCTATTGGATACCTGTGCTGTAATAGGCTTCCTGTGCTGGCGGTGGTTTATCTCTCCTAGTCTCTGATTGTCTCTATAGTACTCTGGATATTTTAGACTCTGAACTCTGCTTACATTTTTTGGTCTTGTTCGTACTCTGCCTGCCCCGTTCTTTGGATTGTATATTGAACGATGGTAGATCTCAGCCTGCCCTGACTTGGAATTTAAATTGACTTTTGTTGTGTATCATTTTTTCTGGACTTTTGTTAGACACTTGTGGTTGTTGTCCCTGGGTCTCCCTGTGTCACGTCCTCACCGCACAATACTTTTTTTTTCCATTCCAATACATTTATCATGATCTTATTAATGTCTACTGTACACAAAATACATTTTAAAATTGTAAGCACATGTTCTAGCATGTGTATATAGCCATCATCACTAGTAATTGGTGCTTAAACCCGACCTGTAGCCGGTGCAAGTAATACGAAAGAACAGAAAAACACCATTGAGATGCCCAAAGCTTGAATCACACAATGTTGTTTGAGCTCAAACTGTACATTGACTACGCCCATTCCCCCACCCACCCCCGTTCCGCCCATTAAATCCTAGGCTATCTGGTCCTTTGTGCTCGAAGATGAATTGGATGTCGCTGTTTTCACTGGCGTATAGTCAGCTTCTAGGCATGCGCAGAAAGATTTTACGCAAAAGATGGAACATATCGACATTTACATTTGTTAATTAATCAGGTCCTCTCTCTCTCTTCTCTCTGTCTCTCTCTCTCTCTCTCTCTTCTCCTCTCACAAACTCAATGTTTTCCTCCCTCTGTTCCTTCTTCCCTTACGTCTCTCTCTCTCTCTTTCTCTCCCTCTCTCTCTCTTCGCCCCTCTTCTTTCCATATCTCTCTCTGCCTCTCTCTCTCTGCTTTAGCTTGACCTTCTCTCCTCTGACAAACTCAATGTTTTCCTCCCCCTGTTCCTTCTTTCCATACGTCACTCTCCCTCTCTCTCTCTTCCTCCCTCTTCTTTCCATATGTCTCTCTCTCTCTCTTCCTACCTCTTCTTTCCATGCGTCTCTCTCTCTCTCTCTCTCTCCCTCCCTCTTCTTTCCATACGTCTCTCTATCCCTCTCTCTCTTTCTCTCTCCTTCCCTCATGTTTCCATGCGTCTCTCTCTCTTTCCCTCTCTCTCTCTCCCTCTCTCTCTCTTCCTCCCTCTTCTTTCCGTACATCTCTCTCTTTTCCTCCATCCTTCCTCCCTCTTCTTTCCATACATCTCTTTCAGTCTCTGCCCCCCCCCCTGTTTTGGCTCCCTTTTTTCTCCCTTTGATCAGACCTCTACCAGGGCTGTCATAACCTAGTGCAGTGCTGCATTTTGTGGGGTTTTATTAATTATTTTTCCAGTTTTTCCCTATATAATGATCTTCCAGGGCTGCAGGCTAAATGTAATTATTTTGAACTAACCCACTTGATTAAATTAATGCAGAGATGGTAGAATATCTGAAATAAATAACAAGGTACACAAAAAGAGATGAATACACACGACATGCACTGAAAATAACAATAAGTTAAATATAATACATTTTTTAGTGAACAAAAATGACATTTTTGACGAAGTAAGTTAAAATTTCATAAGGTTCTTCATTATAGCAATATTGTTTTCCCTTTGTCCATGATTTTGGTATCAAATTCACTGAAATTGAATGAACACTGTTATTGTTGCATACAATTAATGTCAACAGAATAAAAAATGTTAAATACCAAACATGCACCAACATGTGAATATGATATATTGTTATGAACATAACATAACTGTACTTGTGATCCAACAATTGAGCCACAAAAGCTAATAGAAGCAAAACTCTGGACACAGGATACAACGGATTTTATTGATGAAATTATTGTAATACGCAAAATGTTTGTGACCCTAATAAGCGAAAATCAACAAGTGACGGTATTGGCTACAAAAAGATATAAAGTGATGAAATATGTTAGCTACAAGCCCGAATACATGAATGTCAATAAACATGAGAGGATTGAATTGAACGTCAATTTACTGAGATAATTCTAATGTAAATAGTAATACAGAGCATAATCTTAATGACACATGCACTTGAATGAAAAACATAAGCGTGTTGACATTGATAAAATACTTGTGCAAATAGAAAGATGGAACCACTTCATAACTGTTGATGTTCTGATACTGAAATGACTATTTACATAGGAAAATCTTAATAATAAACCAACTAAACAGTAGCTGAGAAAACCAAATAGTACATGTAACCGTTATAGATGCTCGTGCTCGGTTCTCGGAGAACCGAGTCCAACCCAATTTCGCCAATCCGAGTACCGACTTTTGCACGCCCTCAGAAGTGAAAACGAGGCCAAAGTCATCGTCGCATCGTCGATCTTGTGAGTTTTGGATTCTATGGGGCATATTCAATTGGCTTTCTGGTGCGCGGCAACGCGCGTTACCACGATACCTGCGCAGTATTGCCGGTAATACGGTACCGCAATAACGCGGATTTTCGTACACAACCCTATGGGCTGCGAACGAAAATACACATTATTGCGGTACCGCGGATTGACTTTGCGGCCCGTTCCGGCGCGATCCTGCAAACCGGAAAGCTAATTGAATATGCCCCTATAAGTACCGCCCTCCACGGAGATCTGGCGCCATTTCACAGAGGGACACAGAAGGGGTAGCAGGGTTCTTGTCAGTCTCTAGTGCAGTTGGGCAGCGTCATATCTAAAAAAGAAAGAGGAGAGGTAGCAGTGTTCTCCAAAGTCTCCAGTGACATTCTACTGAGTTATAGCTCACACAGAAACAGGAGAGCTAGATTGCTCCATTGCTAATTGTCATTGCTGAAATAGAAATAATAGGGCTGTCAGTGTTCTTCAAAATCTGCAGTCACATTGTACTGTGTTATTATAGCTCAAACAGAAACAGGAGAGGTGCCAGTGTTCTTGCCAGTCGATAGTCTACATGTCATTGCTTCATTGCTAATTGTCATTGCTGAAATAGTAATAATAGGGCTGGCAGTGTTTTTAAAAGTCTCCAGTGACATTCTACTGTGCCATAGATCATACAGAAACAGGAGGGGTGCAGTGTCCTTGTCACTCACAAGTCTTCAATCGCATTGTTATTGTCACTCTCCAGTCTCAATCATGCTGATACTAATCCCTCTTCGTCATGTGCTAAAGCGTATGTTCAAGTGCATAGTGGTTTTAAGTCAGGGAAACAAAAATGTTAAGAAAAGCGTGTACCTTTTTAAAGAAAAAAACACCTCTCTAGTAAAGGTGAAAGTTTACTATAGAAAAAACATAAAATTGCCTACATGCCTTTCTACTCAAAATATTAACAAGCATACCAGCATCAACTAGCTCCCTTCTCTCAGCTAGATCCCAGCACCTGCAATCTACACTGTCATCATATTCACCCTCATCAGGGTGTACATCATCCTCACACAAGAGGTGATACTGCTGACAACCTGTTTGAAAAACTAAGGGATGTCATTGCAACATGGCTTATCCCGCTTGGACTCTCCTGAGGATATGTCATTTGTGATAATGCCACCAATATTGTAAGAGCATTACAGCGGGGAGAATTCCATCACATTCCCTGTTTGCTCACAAAATCAACTTGGTGGTACCGAGCTTTTTAAAAATTAACAGTGACATGCAGGAGATTCTGTCTGTGTGCAGAAACTCGGGTCATTTTCGGCATTCTGCAATAGCATGTAGGAGATTCCAGCTGCTGCAAGAAGAATCGAATTTGAGGGGGGAGGAATACTTTCCATGTTCTGCAAGGTGCTGAAACCACTCTAAGTAGTCACCTGTGAAGAGTGTGCAGACACTGTTAGCTTGAGTAAGTGATTCCTCTAATTAGACTTTTGGAAAAGCAGCTAGAGAAATTGAAGGAGGAGATGAAACTAAGCAATTCTCCTAACTCTGTAGTACTTGTAGATCAAGTACTTTATTCACTTCACCAGGATCCGAAAGTTATCAGCATTTTGAAATCGGATCACTACATTTTGACAACTGTGCATGAGCCTAGGTTTAAGAGCTATGTCTTCTCTTTCTTTCCAGCTGACCCAGATCTCAAGAGATGCAATGAGCTCCTGGTCAGCAAGCTGACAGCTCAAGTGATACATGACACAACGACTCATCCTCCCTCAGTTTCTTTTGGCAACTGCTGCTAGGAAAAAACTTAGCTTTCCTAAGACACCCAGTGGTGATGCAGATGAGTCTGCACAGCATTTTGACATTTGGTCTGTTCTAAAATAATTGTCCAAAAATCATGACAGCTCTGTCGTAAAATTAACTACAAATTCCACGGGGAAGGCCATTACCGGCAATTACATCAAAGTACAGAGACTTCTGTGATGATGGATTCCAGCGGTGATGAATTATTATTGTGTGAGGATGATGTACACACTGATGAGGGTGAGGATCATGACAATGTAGATTGCAGGTGCTGGAATCTAGCTGAGAGAAGGAAGCTAGCTGATGCTGTAATGTTTATTAATATTTGGGTAAAATGACATGTTGGCAATTTTATGTTTTCTACAGTAAAGTTTCATCATTATTAAAGATGTGTTTTTTTCTTTAAAAAGGTAAAAGCTTTTTTTTACATTTTTGTTTTTGACATTTATGTTACAGAGATTTCTGTAATGGTGGTTTCCTGCTGGGTTGAATTAATATTGTGTTAGAATGATGCTTAAGATGATGATAACAACATCTTGCCACTGTAGAGTACATTGACAGCACTGTTACCTTAGCTGCCTTAAGCCCATTGTTAGCTTGTTTTGTGAGGGGCCCAAACAAACCAAGCACTTCAGCCACAAGTGGAACTCCTTGTCACTGAAGTGCTTGGTTTGTTAAAGGGTGCATGTTGTTTTTAAGATCCATTATAAGGGTGGGTGGGAGGGTCCCAAGGACAATTCCATCTTGCACCACTTTTCCTTTCAGCTACCGCTGTGTGCCAATGTTAACTACATGTGCTATAAGTGCTGAAGTTTGTTTTCAATCATCCTTTCAATTGCTTCTCTCTCGTACGAGTGACCACAGACTTTGTTGCTAACTGGGTTCACCATCTCCAACTGTGTTATAGGAGAGCTCTGGGTGATGGTGATCTCCTCGTCTTCATCTTCCAAAGCTTCATCTGCAGGGGCCGGTTACACACCCATTTGTATTCTTAGGTCTCTTAGCTGTCCTTTAAAATGGACAAATTTATCGTCCTGCCTCAGGGCCTCCTCTGTATTATTCTTCTGAAGAGCAATGTATCTCTCATGTACAAGGTCTCTTAAATCCGGGATCTCATCCGGTGGGTCCATTTTAATTTAATTGCGGTCTCCTCAACTGCGACTATATATTGGTTTAAATCTCTGTTCAAAGCAGTGTATTCAAAGATGACAGATCCCATGCTGCCCACATGTTCCATGTCACAGTCTGTCTGAAGCAGATGTAATGCCACTCCAGTTGTAATATCCATTCCTGTGTCTACATAAGTTTGGCAGTTCTTCAGGGATGAGAGGGAGGTATCCATAGAGGAGAAGGAGATTAAAGATGCAGCACGAGCAGACATGGTTTAATAATGTACAGTTCATTGACAGCACTGTTGGGCTTAAGGCAGCTAAGCTATTCGTAGCTTGTTTTGTGGGGGCCCAAACAAACCAATCACTTCAGCCACAAAAGTGGCACTCCTTGTCGCTGGAGTGCCTGCTTTGTTAAAATGTACATGTTCTTTTCAATATCTTACATAAGGGTGGGTGGGAGGTCCCAAGGACAATTCCATCTTGCACCACTTTTCTTTTCTGCCACTGCTGTGTGCCAATGTGTCCTAGATGTGCTAGGAACTGCCGTGTGTTTGTGTCATTGCTCTGTCGCTTACCATCCAGCCAGGTCGCTGCAGTATTTGCCCAAAAGTGTATGAAAATAATATTGTGACCTGTGAGGTGGTCAAAATTGTCTGGAAATTACTGGAAATTAGTGTTATTGAGGTTAATAATAATGTAGGAACAAAAAAAAGAGCAAAATTATGTGATTTTAGCATATTTTAGCTATTTTTCTAAAAAAAAAAATACAGATCCAAAACCAAAACACGGGGGGCAGTGAACATATCTAGTAATTGTCACTATCAGAGGTGAAGTTTTAAAACCATTATAAGGATGGTAGCAACTGGGGTGCATGGGCAGAGTTTAGATGCTGAGATGATGGGACCACATCGATGCAGAGCTTTAAGAAGGGAGAATTTATGCTGGATGATTCGGACACTCGTGGTAGTGACGTCTGTAGCTGTAAAGATATATCTCCTATTGAATACGGGTCTAGGTCTACTCTGATCTAACAGACAAGACACTGCAGGATACATCCCCTACATATGTGGAATAGAAAGTCACAAAAGAACACACAGAAAAAACAATTCTATTAATGTCACCTGTTAATAATATAGTCATTAATCACAAAACATTAAAGAAATAAACTTTTGGGGTTTTTTCATTTCTTTAACCCATAAAATACATTTATTAGGTTGTTATGAATGTCTACTGTACATAAAATGCCTTTTTACAGTTGCTTTTGATTGCAAACACATATTCTAGCATACATATATGACCATCATTACTATTACTCGGCACTCACACGAGACTTGTAGCTGGTGCGAGTGATAAGACAGAGAATCATGTACCTTTGTGATGCCCACAGCTTGAATCGGACGCTGCTGCGTGCGCTCGTGCTTGGCACACCCTTACTGTATACTGACTACGTGTAGTCCCCTGCCCATTTCACCAATGAAATTGGAGGCTGTTGTAAGTGTCCTAAGATGAATTGGACATTGCTGGGTTCACTGGCATATGATCCGTTACTGGGCATTTGCAGAACTATTTTAAGCAAATTACAGAACTTATTGGCATTTATGTTCCTTAAAGAATCAGGGCCATTATGTTGAATGCAAGAATATATTGGAAAACTGGATCACTCCAAAATCTCACTATTAAAAAATAATAATAAACAAACTATAAAAACATATTGTAATTCTTCATTTAACCGAGAGGGGCTGAGTGTATTTAATCGGTAAGTCCACTGGGATTCAATCTGCAATAATCTAGTGTTAAATTGGCTCCCTATGGATCACTGAACACCACAGAGATGTAAGCTGTCCAGGCTACGATGGTGGAACGCGTGGACATGGTTGACCACCAGAGAACTCCTACTGTTAGAACATCTCCAACATGTTCTAATGTCCACTGACAAAACTTGCGCATATTTCTTAATACAATCACATAAAATTAAATATATTAAACCACTGGTGCCACAATTACTGTAGTAATTAGTTTGTCAGGTTTTACTGTTGCTTAGAAAAAAAAACTTTCTAGAATGTACTTGTACACATCACAACCAATGAACTATATTCTTTGTTACCCTAAAGTGGCTTTATGAAGGTCACCTCTAGATGTGAATGTAACAAACTGTCCTTATGGTTGCACCAAGTGGTTGAAGTGGAAGCTTAGAAGTGTTGACAGTTGTTTTGAAGTGTGAATTTGACAGTTTTCAATGATGTCACCGGAAGTGGCGGTACGGCATACCACCGTGTACACCACCACTTTGACCATTGGTTGTAGTACATCCGATGTACAGCTCCTGTTTGCTTAGCTTCTCATATGACCTCATAAGCATTTAGGGTCACACAGACAGTTGCCTAATTGTTGCTCCAAACTAGGCAATTCATGTGGTGTGTGTGCAATCTGTCAAATGCCTATACTGACCTTGTTTATGTCCATGTTTTCTTGGAACCCTAAACTGACTCAGTTATTCAGTGATAAATCTGTGCTACCTGCCCATGACCTTAGACTTGTATTCTAATTTTGTGAAGGAGCTGTCCACTCGACATTACTTAAATTCTGAGTTCCTTGCAGCCATTCTATGAGTCCATGCCTGGGTCTACATCTACAGTACTCATGACAGTTTACTCAGGTCAAGGACCTTGACATTCTGTTAGGAATCTCTGCTTTATAAGACTTCTCTATAGGGTTAGAAAAGCAGGAAACAACCAAGAGCAGGTCATGCCTTAACGCCAGGTTTTTCTAGCCCCGTTTAGGCATTTCAGGCCACTGGCTTTTCAGTTTCAAATGCTACTGCAGTTTTGCATTTTCACGCATGCCTATCATATGTATTCTTCCACCATCATGCTATCATGGAGATCCACAGGTCTGTAGATGCTTCTGCAATGTTTAATACACTTTAAGCTCACACCAGGCAGTTTAAACACTTGACCTTCATTATCTTATGTTACCTGGTGACACTCATGTCTTTTGTTGGAAAAAAAACTATATTCTTTACAATTCTTTCACCTGTATCTAAGCTATCTCCTTCTTAGGGACTAGTTCACCAAGGCACGTATCTGACAATTTTAAGCGCATCGTATGCAAAATCACTCTGCGCATGCCAAGAACCAGAACCATACGCCAGTAAATGCAGCCCTGTCCGCTTCGTCTTTGAGCGCAAAGGACACTTACCACAGCCTCCAATTTCGGGGAGTGATCGGGGCGTGGAAAGGGGACTTGGCCGTTATCAATCTCTAGCGCACACAGCCTTGTCGGAATCAAGCTCTGAGCTTCGAAATGTTACTTGTTTTCCTGCAGTAACTCTTGCTCCAGCTACAGGGCTAGTCTAAGTCCTGATCACTAGTGATGACAGTCTTGTATGCATGCTATAACATGTGTTTGCAAACAGGAACAACTGTAAATATGTATTTTATGTTCAGTAGACATTAAGAACATCCTAATAAATGTATTTCAGGGAAGGGGGGAGACACTTTTTTTTTTTCTTTTTTTTTTTACTCTTTTATCATTAAAGTCTATATTATTACCAGGTGACATTAATTCCATATTATTTTTCTGTGTGTTCTTTTGTGGATTTTTAATCTACATAGGTATTGGACATATCCTGCAGTGTCTTATGTAGTAGAGCAGAGCAGACCTACACCAGAATTCATCAGCGCACTTATCTTCTGATCCGTTACCTGTTGTATTTGGGAGTACACAGAGCCGATTTACGTGCGCTTTTAAACTAGCGCATGTTGCCTTCAGAATGCGTGCGTTGATGAATCAGGCCCTGAGATAGGGTAATATGACAGCGTGTCAATATGCAATATAATTCAAGACTCTAGAATTGGGTGAAACAATAAGATTTTAATTACCAACACTCGGCAGGGTCTCTCAGAACCTATTAAGGGTCAGTTGGCCATTGATGATCAAATCAACATATATAACAAAGTAGATCTTCTTTTCAAAGAACTCTGTCCTGAAAATGTCTGAAGAAGGAACAATAAAAATCTATTCGGGAATCCAAGTTTCCAATAAATTTAGCTTCTTATACTAATGAGCCCAGTCGACCATTCTGGGCTTTCCAAGGAGGAGCACATTTGTAGAAGAACTTTGGGTCTATGACTCCATTGTGAAAAGTGAATGCTTACTTGGAGTCTTAGAAGCCATGCAAGTTGAAAATAAATATTTTCAAGGCCAAGCCTGTCACAACCATCATCCTCATGCAGCACCAGGTAATTGTGGGTACCTTTACAATAACACTGGGCCCCTTTACTTACGAATAGGCAACCCTTATTTTCCAGCAGTCTACCTGGATTCCCACACAGCCGGCACATTTGACACCTTAAAATTGTGCACCTTTCACACCCCAACTGCTTTCTCCACTTCATCCTGAATGTCTACACAGCCTACACATCTGTCCAATCATTGATGGACGGACAGATGCACACATTCACTTTTAAAAATGCATGCCCCCCTCCATCTGTGTGTGCCTAATCAGTTCGCTCCTATTTTGCACTACAAGCTTCACTATAGTCCTATTAATCCTAATCCATGCATGATCCACACATTTTTGAGACCAAACACGGTGCCTGAATACATTTTTGTACCAAACTACCACTAAATAACGAAACACTACACCATTCTTGTGTTCCGCTAAGTATTTTCGCGTTTGTGGTTATAGTTATGGTGAAGGCCAAGCAGGAGCACGTGCGGGTTCAAGTTGCCTGAAACAATCGTCACTGGCACGCTGCTGTCATGTCCCAATGACACTGGGCATTCAGCAAATTACATATACTGTATATAGATATATGATATATATCAGTATTTCATTTAAATGTATTTTACAGTTTACTTTTGTTTTACAGTACTTTTATTTTATAACCTCAAATAAATAGTTGGCATACAAGTAAAAATAAAGTTTACAAACGTGTTGTTTGCTCAGCTAACCAAGCTTGTTTTTTCAGTTGAAGCAGCAAAAATTTTATAGGATCCTCTATTTTATTAATAACTGTTAAAGTAATTACTAAAGCGTTTCTCTAAGCTTTAATTAGATTTCAGTATAATATATATATATATATATATATATATGTATATTTATGTAATATAGTTAAAACTAGAGTCATGGTATCAATTGTGTGGGTGGGTCAAGTAGAAATAATTTATTGTAGAAAGTTATTTAAATTTATATAATTGCAAATGTATATCTTTCGCAATGTACAAAGGTGTCAAACCCCTCCAGGCTGAGTTATGTGCAGGCTGCATGAAGCAACTGAATTGGTTAGAGGGACGGGAGGCTGGATTACCTCCTGCAAGGGTATCTGTGTAAATCTGTATAAAAAGTGTACTGTTTGACCATGTATTAGTATAGTACCATCTGTACCTTCTGAAGATCCCTAGTACCACAAACCAATGTAACTGTCCTTATTAGGACACTAGAGCTAATAAACATCTCTGCTTCAAGATCCTGCTTTGACGCCTACTTACCTGCGGCAATCCTGTGACCTACAGATTAGATCAATCTAATCCATTATCCGACTGTTCTGAGGTTGGGACCCAGTATTCCAGTACCAACACTCCGCCCACTACCTTGCAACTCTGGCCTTTGTGGTAGGCCAGGGGGAACCATCCACAGCAACCCTGAAGGGGGTACGCTAGCAGTGAAAGTGACCCAGAATGAAGCAGTTCTAGCTTCTGGTGAAGGAACCTAGTGGTGGCAGCAGCTAACCCCTCCTGCTGTGTTTAGAGGGGCGCAATTTGGGATAAAGAAAGGAGACGGCATTCTGTAAGATGCTCAAGCATCACTGCCGTGCATTGTCTCACTTTCAGATGGACAAATACCTTATGCTGGGTCTGGACACAGACAAAATCAGTTTCAACTGCTGGGTGTTACTTTGACAGAAAGTTTACCGGAAGTAGTGTAACGAAATGAATAGGATCTAGTGCTAATATAGGTTAACGCTGGCCGACCAGAGGTGCGGAGTCTAACGAGCTCCCTGGTGTTCACCAAGACCCGCCGCAAGGTGAGATGGTCTTAGCTGCCGAGAGCTCGCAGGTCTTGGTCCACTGGCCTGCCCCAAGATGTCGGATTCTCGTAGACAGAACAAGCTGCATCTGGTACACAATCGGATGGCGGGGTAAAGAATCAGCAGACGGGCTCAGGGTAGTCCAGGTCTAGTACACAATCGGGCGGCAAAGTGCAAAATCAGGAAACGTTGTCAGGGTCAGGATAAGCAGAGTCTGGTACACAAGAGGACAGCAGCAGTAGTCAACAAGCCGGGTGAGTACACAAAATGCAGGAGACACAGGGATAGTCAGACAAGCAGCACTGGTACAAAAGACAGGCACGAAAGTTTGCAGCACAAAGAATCCATGAAAATAATGGAGCCAGAAACCTCCAAGATGCTTTGACACTAACCGAGTGTCAGAGCACAGTTTAAATAGCCTTTGCAAGTTCAAAATTCCCGCCCCAGGTTGCGGTCATGTGACCGTCGATAACCGGAAGCGTGGCTCTGACAGCAGAGAGAACAGCGCTGGAGCGAGGAGAGGTAAATATCCGTAACAGTACCCCATGCCATAAGGGTGGACTCCGGACACTATAAAAAGGCTTGTCGGGGAATTTCCTATAAAATTGTCTAAGGAGATAGGGAGCATGAAGATCAGAGGCTTTAACCCAGGAGCATTCCTCAGACTCATAACCCTTCCAGTCCACCAAAAATTGTAAGTAACCTCTGGAAACTCGTGAGTTCAGGATCTGTTTAACTTCATATTCCAATTGGTCCTGATCCACAACTGTCTGTGGAGTTTTGGATGAGGCAGAAAACTGATTAGTGACCACAGGTTTCAAAAAAGAGACATGGAAGACGTTGGGTATGGGCAATGAGGAAGGAAGTTTTAATCTGGAGCCAATGAATCAGGATCTAATTTCCGACTGGAGACTTTCAATGCTTCAAGTAGACAACCATACTCTACCTCCAATGGCTAGTCTTAGAACTGCCCTTCTCTTCTTGTCATTGGTCTTCTTGGAACAAATAGAAGATCTTTCCAGGCTGGCTTTTATTTGATCCCTGATGTTGGAAAAATTGTGAACGAGAGAATCTACTGCAGGAACCTCAGAAGAGGAAATTTGAGATAAAGTAAGTAGTCTGAGATGACAACCGTATAAAGCAAAGAAGGGCGTGTTAGAAATAGCCTCATGATAATGATTATTGAGGGCGAATTCAGCCAATGGGAGTAGGCCCACCCAGTCATTTTGGTAAGCAGAAATGTACATCCTCAAAAAAAATTCAAACTCTTGATTCGTTCTTTCAGTTAACCCATTGGATTGAGGATGGTATGCTGAAGAAAAATTGAGTTTGATTCCCAACTTAGCAGAAAAAGCTCTCCTGAACCGGGATACAAATTGGGACCCACGATCAGAGACAATGTGTAAAGCACAACAATGCAGGCAAAAAACTTCTTTGATGAAAATATCAGCCAAGGAGGAGGACAAAGAAAGAATTTTGAGGGGAGAAGCGATCAGTAATGAACCAGATAACAGTACAAAATTTGGAGGAAGGAAGCACTGTGAAGAAGTCATCAAAATTTGGCACCATGGGTAGAACTGGTAAAGGGATGAGGGGTCCATAGGGTCTTTTCTGTGAAACCTTGTGTTGCAGACATTCAGAACATGCAGAGACAAATTTCACAACATTGATGCATAATGAAAGCCACCAATAATTCCAGAGAGTAGCTCCCAGGTTTTCCTGCCTGACCAGAAAAGAGAGAGCAATGAGCCCAACGTAACGGTTTGATAAGTATTTGGGGAGAAATTAAGATCTTGTCTGGAGGACATCTTCTATCAACGAGATGCGTAGCAGCCAGAATACACTTAGGATCCAGAATTAAATTGTTCTCTTCAGGAGGTTCCAAACAAGCCTGATCAAATGAGCAGGAGAGCTCATCTGCCTTTACATTCTTAGATCCGGAACGTAAGATGATATTGATCTCAAAGTGGGAAAAGAACAAGGACTATCTTTCTTGGCGTGGGTTTAAATATCTCGCAGAGGAAACGTAAAGCAGATTTTTATGAACAATATATATAGTTACTGGAATTTGGGTAACCTCCAGAAGATGACTCCACTTGGAAAGAGCTAATGGCATGTTCCTTATAGCTATTCCATCATTTCTGTCAGCGGATGAGAGGCGACGGGAAAAGAACCCGCAGGGATGAAGTTTCCCGGCAGAATCCCGTTGGGACAAAACAGCTCCTGTACCAAAGTTGAGGCATCAACTGATGAGCCAATACCAGGCCAAACCCTGGCATTGGCCATTTTACGAGTTAATGCAATAATGGGCGCTACCAGGAAAGAGTATCCTCTAATACACTGCTGATAATAATTAGAGAATTTAAGGAATCGTTCTGTGACCTTGAGGCAAAAGGGTTGTGGCCAGTCGAGAATAGCTTTTAGCTTGCCAGGTCCATATGAAGACCGACCCCAGAAATCATATAACCCAAAAAGGGTTACTGCTTCTGTTCAAAAGTGCATTTTTCTAATTTGCAGAGCAAATGATTCTCCCTCAGACAAGAAAGGACCTCCGCCACTGTCAGGTGCCGCCTCCATACTGACAGTAGGTGTGAGAGGCGGCCGTCTGTAGCTTCCGATTGCTAGGCGTCCCATTGGCAGGCAACAGGATGCCTTCCTAAGCTTCCAGGGCATGGTGCGTGCGTGTGCCGTTACTTCTGCATCTCGTTGCTAGGCAGAGTCTCTGACCGCCGCTCGGAAGTGGCCTCCCCTCCTATCAGGCCTTTACCAGGGGTATTTATAGAAGACTCTGGCACCAATAGGGCCAGAGTATTGGTTTTACCCTGCTCCAGCACTTGTTTGTTTCCTGATCCTGTTCCAGTTCTGACATGGCTATCCCTTTGACCTTCCTTTGGATTATGCTTTGTACCTTGCCGCTAGTTTGGTTTCCTGGGGGTAAATGTATTAACATGCGGGTTCTTCAACACCCGCCAGTTCAGCGTCTTCGGCGATTAAATTTAAAGCGGCGCTGCCTTGTAAAGGGAAACTTCCCTTTACAAGACAGCGCCACTTTAAATTTAATCGCCGAAGATGCTGAACTGGCGGGTGTTGAAGAACCCGCATGTTAATACATTTACCCCCTGATCTCTGGCCTGCCTCTGACTATTCTTTGGATTATCCTCTCATACCTTGCCGCCCGGTTGGTTCTGACCCGGATTGATTGTCTACGCTTTATCCACTCTATTGCTACGCTGGTGGCTGTCTTGGAGAACTGTGACCTGCGCACCCACTTGTAGTGAAGCCCAAACTCCCTTGCGGTGGTCCCTGGTGAATACCAGGGGGTAAATGTATCAAACTTGCCTTTACAAGCCATCGCCCCTTTAAATTTTAGCTGTGAAGACGCCAATCTCCCGTGAGTTGAAAAAACCGGGGTATGATACATTTACCCCCAGGGGTGCGTTAGGCTCCGCGCCTCCTTGCTCAGCTGTGCCAATACCAGCTAGTAATTCCTCTCTGAACGTGACAGCCACATGTTTTGGATAACTCAGCAAATCCTTGGAGAAGATAAGAATGTCCTCTAAATAGATGACAACAAATTGATAGAGAAGCTCTCGGAATCGTTCATTCATGAAGCTTTGAAATACAGCGGTGGTGTTACAAAGCCCAAAAGGCATGATCAAATATTAAAAATGGCCATCACGGGTGTTGACGTCTGTCTTCCACTCGTCCCCTTCTTTTATTCGTATAAGGTTGTAGGCCCTGCGTAGGTCAAATTTGTAGAAAATAGTAGCTCCCTTCATGCGATCGAATAATTCAGAGATCAAAGGAAACAGATATTGATTCTTTACAGTGTTTGCTTTAAGTCCCCTATAATCAATACAGGGCCGGAGACCGCCACCTTTTTTCTTACAAAGAAAAAGTCTGCTCCTGCGGGGAGGAAGATTTGTGTATGAAGCCCCTCTTAAGATTTCCTTGAATATCTTGAGCCATCACGTTGGATTCAGGAATGGACAAGGGATAAACATGGCCTCTGGAGATAGGCTTCCCTGGTATGAGGTCAATGCAAGAATCCAAAGTTCTGTGAGGAGGTTGAGTAGCTTCTTGTTCACAGAAGACATCCGTGAAACACTGTAATGGAGCAGGAAGCAGAGGTAAGGAAGTCAAACTGGAGCAGAACAGGGAGGACCTGAGAACAACCTTCTGTAAACAATGTGAATCACAATATTGACCCCAGGACAATGTATAGGCAGGCTGCCAGTCCAGTGTGGGGGAGTGAAAATCAGGGGGGACCCCACACAAATTTTTCCCCGATTTTCGTGCAACCAGCAGTAGGCTGGCAGCACTAGGGTTAATAGTGCTTAGAAGGGTGACGCCACACTTTTTTTTTTTTTTAAACAATCATCTATTGTTAAACTTTTGACAGTCGCCAGGACCTGCGGCTGTATAGGCAGGGCAGTGTAACAGTGATGTGTTTGTCCCTCTCGCATCTAGAAAGCAGGGTGTTGTATCTGTCGATTTTTATTTTATTCGGGCTTGCAAAATTGCAGCTTTTGGAGATTTGTATAGCTAGAGTGGGCAAAAATCGGGAGTTTGAAACCTGCGCTTTTTACAATAACTCCTCTCTGGCGATTTTACATCGAATCTCAGGTTAAAACATGGCTGAGTTTCAACTCACCCAAGAAAATCGCAGGATTTTCAGAATCGCAGCTTGATACATCTACCCTCTGGTGTAACAGTTCAATATGAAGGGTTATAGGCACTGTGCTGAGCAGAATAAGACCTCCGGTAAACTTGTTCCCATCTATGGCGGTAAGAGAGGCCGGTTGCTCCATAGGTTGGGTGGAGATAGCGTACTACTTAACAGTAGCAGCAGAAATTACGCGCAGATCCGGAATCCGATGCTGGCAGGGAAATAATAGAGAAGCCAGATCGCAAGAGGATGGGAATGACAAGACTCTCTTTACAATGGATAGCAGAGAGAGTGTGACAAGAGGGACCTAACGAGACCTCTCGCTAGGCCCTGTCTGTCAGACACCGTCCCCACTGTTCCCCTTTCATACGTGGACAGCCGCTTGATAGTTTTGTCCGGGGGCGTCCTGTTGCTAAGCAACAGGCACACAGCGTCCTCGCGGTATTGGGCGCATGCACACTGACACAACCCTTTGCTAGGCAACGGGATGCTCCCTTGTCTCAGCGGTCAATGTGTCTTACTGCCCCTCTCCTCCTCCTATCATCAGCCTGGCTGCCTCTATTTAAACCTGCAGAAAAAAATGAGCGCTCGGTATAACATTTTGTAACTATTTAATATACAAATTTAAATACATAAAATAACGTGAATATGGCCATAGACACCAAGGGATAAAAAACAGCACATATCTGATATAGAAATAACACGTAATTTATATTGATGGAAATATATGGCAATTGTTAAAAAACAAACCTCAGCATAAAGATGGATATAACAGTGGGTCTTATATATAAATCAGGCTCACAATTGTCAGATGAAGTAGTATTGAAAACGAGGCACATATGGAACAAACAAAATTATATATCACCACAGTCGTGTGTGCTCCAGCCCGTGGGGCAGGGGGAATAGATCTCAGAATCCCCTTGTGATTTATTCCTCGTTCCAAAATACAATGCCAATAAACTGATCAGTCTCTCTTCGTGTAGATTGAATCTGACACAGCTATGTGTGTAAAGGAAGTATTAGCCGTTCATAACACAGATATCCAAAGAAACCGATCTTTATATGATAATCACCTGCTTCTCCGCCCAGCTAGTGGATCTCACAGGAGAGGAGCCGTCCCGCTCAGAAGCACCCGATGTTATAGAGTAAATATTCAGAGCTGTAAAATATTAGAGTCCCCGGGGTCTCAGAGGCTGAGAAAAATATTGGTATAATATATTGTTCTTGCAAATGCTTGACGAGTTTCTCGGCTGTGAACGCCGTTTCCTCAGAAACCTGGCTCTGACACCATTAGGCCAGAGTATCAGGTCTGCTCCTGTTTTGGTTCTGACCCGGCTTCCCTGACTTCTCTTCTGGGGGCATATTTAATAAAGCACGATAGTGCTTTTAACGGATAATTAAGGTCCCACAGTGTCCTCCGCAAATTTATTAAGGGGGCATCGCAGCAGATATCATGGATATCTGCTGCTTTGCACTCCTCTTCGTTTTTGGGAGCAGTCACCATTCAACAGAATGGTGACTGCTCCTGGCCGCAATCTAACAAGTCCCGAAAAAACATTTTTTTCGGGAACTTGTCATGTTAATGTACGCCAGCTGCAGCTGGCGTACATGAGGAAATCTAATGCTGTCAGCTCTGCTCCGGAGAGCAGAGCTGTACAGCGCATGTGTGGAGGGATCACATGATCCCTCCCTGTCACTCACAGCTCTCTCTCTGCAACTATCGTTGCAGAGACAGAGAGGGGATCTGTGTGCGCATGCGCAATTGAAGAGTAAGGAGAAGACCCGAAGACAGCGCTTCCGAAGAGGCAGGTAAGTATGATTTTTTTTTTCACAGAAACAGCAGATTATCAGGACTGCTGTTTCTGTACTCCGGTTTTGATAAATTTGAGAAATGAATCAATACTTATCCGTCCGATAAGGATTGATAACCATTTCTCTATTTCAACGTTAAATGATAAATGTGCCCCATGGACTGTTCTAACCACTCTCAATCACTACTCAGGTAACTGTCTAGGAGGACCATGACCTGTGTACCATGTGCAGCTAAGCCCAAACCTACTTCACCAGGGGTAAATTAGACTCTGCACCTCCTGGTTCAATGGCGCTAATACCAGTTAGTGGTTTCTGTGCATCTGTAGTCCACAGTGTTCCTCAAAGTTTGACACTGTCGTTTCCCGGCTGCTTGGGGCAGGCTCCTAGAAGGTGACCGCTTTTCCCGCCATACAAACACAATTTATTACGAATTCTCCTCTACTTTTCTTCAACCGTAAGACTAGTTTTCCCCAATTGCATAGGCTCTTCATGAGCGAGCATAAGTGACTGAAAATTAGGAGCCAGATGGATAGTGCTGCAGTGAGACTGTTTCTTTCCAGAATTTTGTACTTTTAAACGCATGTCAATCTTGACGCACAGTGAGATCAGATCATCAAGGGTCGCAGTGAGTTCCAGCGATACCAACTCATCTTTTATTCGATCTGAGAGACCCTGCCAGAAGGTAGAGACTAGGGCCTCATTATTCCAGCGAAGTTCCGACTTTGAATGGCGCATTGCCCCACAGACTGGGTACTTTGATGTAGACGTAAAATTCCAGCAGCATCACTGGGAACCCAACCGGGTTCATCAACAATCTTCTTAAAGGTAGCCGGGAGGTTCCCACAAAGGGGAAGCCCAAGCCAAGGCTTGACCTGAAAGAAGCGAAATAATATAGGCTACCTTAGTTTTCTCTGAAGGGAAGTTCCCAGGACGGAGTTCTAATACTATAGTGCATTTATTTAAGAATCCTCTACAAAACTTGGAATCCCCATCAAACTTAGGAGGATTGTAGATGCATAGTTGTGAAGCTGCTGCTGTGACTACTGGGATAGATTCCGGAGCTGATGCCTAAGAACCAGACGCCGCCAAGGTATTCTGTAGGGTATCTATGCAGTCAGAGAGACCCTGAATAAATTTCAGGATGCTCTTGGTTAGCCTCCTGTTTTTCCACTCTTCCAACAAGCTGTTCCAGTTGGTCCCTAGGAGAGGGACTTTCTGCCACATCCATGGTCAGAGTAAACTGTAAAAAAATTAATAGGATCTAGTGCTAATCTATGTTGGCGCTGGCCGACCAGATGTACGGAATCTATAAAGCTCCCGCAAGGTGTGATGGACTTAGCTGCCAAGAGATTGCAGGTCACGGTCCACTAGCCTTCCCGAAGATGTAGCACTGCGGAAGGAGGACACAGGTATGCAGGAAGAGGAGAGTAGTAATCAGGCAGCTGAGTCGGATACTAGTAGACAGAGCAAGCCGGATATTGTACACAATTGGATGGTGGGGTACAGAATCAGCAGGCGGGCTCGGAGTCAGGGTAATCCAGGTCTGGTACACGATCGGGAGGCGAAGTGCAAAAGCAGAAAGCGGTGTCAGAGTCAGGATACACCGGGTCTGGTACACAAGAGGACAGCAGTGGGTAGACAACAAGCAGGGTCAGTACACGAAATGAAGGAGACACAGGAACAGTCAGACAAGCAGCACTGGTACACAGGAGTCAGGCAGGATAGTATTGCAGCACAAGGAATCCACTAAAATAATGGAGCCAGAAAGCCTACAAGTTGCTCTGACAGTAACCGAGTGTCAGAACGTGGTTTAAATAGCCTTTGCAAGTTCAAAATCCAAGCCTCGGGTTGCGGTCATGCGACCTCCGAAAACCGGAAGCGCGGCTCCGACAGCAGAGAGAGCAGTGCTAGAGTGAGGAGAGCTGAGTATCCGTAACAAGTAGCGGCATCAGTTGGATGGTCCTTTGTTAGCAGCACCTTGGAAGCGTATGGTACAGTATGGCAGCATGACAGGAGCAACATGTCTGAGTTGCATGCTGGGGGTTATTCCAGCTGCTGCTCTGGTTATTGGATGATTTGTTTTGAAATGTATATATATATATATATTATAGAAAAGGATTTTATATACCAATGAAGTGTCAACATTATAATAAACTATATTGCTATAACCTGAACAACAGCTACTGTTATTTTTATTTTGTAATGCCCCTGGGGAAGGAGAGGGTGAGTGTGACTACCATTAGAAGCATGGAGGTGAATTGTTGTGGGACACAACTGTTTAAAGAGCTGATTTATGTGTCCCATGGGGAAGAGCAAGCTCATTATAGCTCTCATGGTGTATGCTCGGTGATGTTGTGCAGTGTTGAGCCTTGTGGAATATCACTGCAGTGGATCTGATGCTGCAAGGGAAAGAATCTTGTGCAGTTGCAGAGATCGAGATAGAGATCCCAAGAGTTTGAGGTTATAGTGTGAGGGACTTACCAAGTCCCTCACACTTCCGGCGGCACCTGGAGGTGTGGCCAGGTTGGGAAGCCCTTCAGCGCTCACCTACCGTCCATTTAGACTTCGGTGTGACGCAGCAACGCTCTGACGTCACCGGCCATCGGCGCGCCAGCGTCTGTCTAAGACACCTGAGCCGGCGCCCAAGTGTTCAGTCGGCCGCTGTGAGCGAGACAAGAGGACGGCGTGGGATTGTAGCAGAAAGAAGAAGGGCAGCCGGCAGCGGAGATAGAGAGCCCTTGTCAGGGCTAAGACCTACTCTGTCTCCTGAAGACCCAATGGCGACCAGAAGAGGAGAAGAGACCCAGCGGAAACTCCTGGAGGACACCGGCCGCGAGAAGAGGACCTATGTCGAGGTAACGAGAGGTCTCCCTGGATCAGGTAAGGCCCTGGTGGTCACCACCTTTCCCAGGCCCGTGCCCGCACTCTGTCTGACCTAAACCTTCGGCCCATCGCTCTCTCCCCGGGCACTAGGCCTGAGCGCATGTTCGGGTGGGCCACGGTTTGGGCATTACGCCCGTAGACAGGAAGGGGGGTGCAGCCCCACAAACCAGGGCACAAGGTCCATAGTTAGTGCTGGGCACTAGGCCCATAGCTAGGAAGGGGGCGCAGCCCCATTGCTCAGGGCATAAGGCCCTTAGCTAATTAGTAGTGGGCATTATGCCCCATAGTGAGGGAAGGGCGCAGCCCAGAGCTCAGGGCACAAGACCCTTAGGTAGTTGGTGCTGGGCATTATGCCCCATAACTAGAAAGGGCGCAGCCCTGTAGTCTAAGGCACCAGGCCCTTAGGTAGGGTCAAGTTGGGTGCCCAGGCTCACGGCGAGTAGGGACTAGATTTTTGTCACCTGGGGCAATAGGCCCGGAACACCTTACAGTATTAGCAGCAGGCTCTGTGCAGGGTAGGAAGATTTACTGTGCATTGTTGTATTGTTTTGCTCTGTACTCAGTGGGTTGTGGAGGCGTGTGTTTTCTCTCCAGGTGCAAGTCTTCAGCATCTCATTGGAGGTAAGCTCTGGTGTCCTGTCCGTTCTCTGGCCACACTCGAGGCCCGGAAGCGGCAAAGGAAAACGGACAAAGAACCACAACAGAGAAAAGGCCACACAGCAGTCTTTGGGGTACCCTTAAGGTTGCAGAGATAGTGATTGTTCTCCTCGCTGGCATTGCAGCACTGCCCTTTTGAGTTTCGGGGCTGTTACCCACGGTTCCATTTGGGTATCTGTTTCTGAGTTCCGGCAGGTTAGCCTGACAGTGGGGCGTGGTTCACCTGAATTCCGGCAGTGCTACTGACGGTTCCAGGTGGGAACCGCCAGACCTGGCGGTGCTTTACTGCTATATGTAGCCCTGTCACCTAAACTGCTGGGTGGCCCTCACTACTGGTGAGTAGAGCATTTGGGTGAGAAAGTTCTCTGTCCCAAATACTTGCAGCCCCTGTGTCCAGGCCAGAGTAAGATGGAGAGACAGCAGGCAGAATCGAGGTAGTATCTCCGTTCCTAGTCATAGCCCCAGACAGACCCTTCCTCCTCCCCTCTCCCGTGGTAGGCACGGGTCTTTCTTTTGTCTCGTCTGCAGGAGGAAGCGGAGCGATTGGACCGAAAAGCGGTGGTGGGTTGACTACAGCCGGAAGAAGCAACACCTTCCATAGCAGTCCCTCGGGATGGGGTGAGTACCTTCAGTGTAGACCAGGGAAACTGCCCTGGTGGGTACGCATGGTAGCCCGTCCCACAATAGCAGAATGCCTGTAGCCTGATATTTATGGGAGCGAAGTGTTTATAGCACAGGCGCTAGCTCAGAGACACACCTGAGTGTGACTTTGATACTGCATGTACCCAGGGCCGCCATCAGGGGGTACGGGGGGTACTGTTGTACCGGGCCCGGGCTCACCAGGGGGCCCGGTACAACAGCTCAGCAAAGACTTACCTGGGGCCCGCCGCTGATCTGTCACAGGCAGAGCACATGATCGCAGGGGGAATGAATCCTCCACCCCTGCGATCGGATCCTGGTGCCTGGCTGTCACGGTGACAGCCAGGCTGAAGACAGAATAGCGGAGACCAGCGGCGGGCCCCAGGTAAGTATGTGTTGCTCATGGGGGGGGGGGCCCGCTCATGGGGGGGGGGCCCGGGTGGCACGATTTTTTCCTTCAGATTTTTTCTGAAGGCGGCCCTGCATGTACCTGTACCATAATTGCAGTCAGGAACAAGCTAAGAGATAGTCAGTGGTGGAGACCATATGAGCATGCTCCCAATTGTTGATATGGAGAACGCTGCAATGTATGTAAACAGATAGTATAAAAGAGAGTGACAGTCCCGCAATGAGACAGACTCTGTTCTTAGTTATATACAATAACCTGTAATGTGGTGGGGTGTTTTGTATGTACCAATTAATATGTGCTGATAAGTGGATGACAAGTGAAAGATCGTTATTAATAGACCATACATGAAATCAATACCGAATTTCAGGCTCTGTCTCGCTGTACTGCTAGGAAACATGTTTCTTCCATGGGTGGGAATGTTGGGGGAAGGGAGATAGCTAATGGACAGCTCCCGTTGTAATGTGACCACAGCCCCATTGAGACTTGACCACCTTCACCCTCCACCCCCCGCACCCCCCACTGCCTGGGACTTACAGGTTGGTCGATATGGAGCTAGGACGTTCTCCCGACCAACTCTAAATATGTTCCACGTTTTACATTAGCTCTATGACCTGCAACACAACAATGTTTAGCTAAGGTGCGTCTACCTGAATTCACACCTACCTCTAAACAAGGTGTATTATGTCATTTTTATTGTTTACTGGAATCTAACTACTATATATATAAACACTGCAGAGTTGGGTGTGAATGCTTCTGCAATAGTGCATTAGTTTACAATGTGAAATTACTCTTCTTGCGTCATTTGAAATGTCAAGATATATTCTTGTTTACCAGAAAAGGGCAACGTATGAACTGATTGGGTGTACAGAAATAGATATCTACAGTAAGATAAACTTTACACAAGGTTAATGGTTGACTTTCCGGTGGTTCAAGAATTTCTCTAGTCTTCCTGCTCTGGTAGATATTGTGGTTTGAGTTTTTACAATGTAAATCTGCAAATGAGAGTGTGGAATACACCGGCTATTACACTGGTAAAACACACTGGGCCTGGCCCATCAAGGCACGTATGTGCCGATCTTGAGCATATTGTTTGCAAAATCACTCTGTGCAAGCCCAGAACCGGGCCATACACCAGTAAACGCAACTATATCCACTCCGTCTTCGAGTGCAACGGTCACGGAAGGGGCATTTGGCCATTGTCAATTTACAACAAGGGCATGCCAAACTCACGCGCACGTAGCCATGCCTGAGTCAAGCTCTGGGCATCGCAAAGTTACTTATTTTTCTGCCGTACCGTTCTGAGTACTAGTAATGACGGCTGTGTATGTATGCTATAACATGTGTTTGCAAACAGCAGCAACTGTAAACATGTGTTTTATGTTCAGTAGACATTAAGAACATCCTAATAAATGTATTTGATAGAGGGGAAAAACTAAACAAAAAAAATCACTTTTTTTGTTTTACTGTATTATCATTAATGGATATTAAGGGGGGGTATTCAATTGTTGCTGTTAACGCTCTCAAACGAGCGCTCTAAAAATATTAGTGTTAATACGGTAATTACTCGCTAAATTTCATATGAAATTCAGCGAGTAAACTACCGTATTAACGGTATTTACGCGCATATTACCGTATAAACTGTAATATTTTTCAAGCGTTCGTTTTTATTTGTTTTAGCGCGTTAAAAGCAACAATTGAATACCCCCCTAACAGTTGAGATGAATTCAATATTTTTTTCATTGCGCTCTTTTGTGAATGTATAATGAATATAGGTATTGGACGTATCCTGCAGTGTCTTGTGTAGAAGAGCAGAGTAGACCTACACCCATATTCATCAGCGCACGTATCTTCAATCCTTTCCCTGTTAGATTGGGGCGTGCGCAGAGCCGATATACATGCACATTGCGCTCAGAGTGTGTGACAGGATGGACTTCCAATGCCACCCTGTCTGTTGTGTTGCTAGGAACCAGCCGGGCTTGCCTTGCCACTGTCCACTTTCTTTATCCCAAACTGCGCCCTCTAACCGCAGTAGGAGGGGCTTTTGCTACTGCTACCAATAGGCTCCTTAGCAGCACCTAGAACCGCATCCTTCTGGGTAACTCTCACTGCTAGGGTACCCCATTGCTGGTACATCTGACCTCTTACCTTCAGATCAGGGTTGCTGTGGATGGTTCCCCTGGCCTATCACACTGGCCAGAGCTGCAGATAGCGGGCAGAGCATTGTTACTAGAAGCTGGGTTGCAACCTCAGAACAGCTGGATAACAGATTAGATTTGGTCTAATTTGCAGGTCACAGGAGTTACAGCAGGTAAGTAGTCGTCAAAGCTGGATCTTGAAGCAGTGATGTTTTATTAGCTCAAGTGTCCTTGTAAGAACAGATACACTATTTTGTGGCACTAGTGATCTCTAGAAAGGTACAGATGGAATAATACTAAGACATGGTCAAACAGTATGCATTTTATACAGATGTACACAGATACCCTGGCAGGATGTAATCCAGCTTCCTGACCCATAAATTAGCCTGGAGGGGTTTAACATCTTTTTATATTGCTGCTAGTGGCACCACTAGATCTGAGATCCATTTTATATTGAATGTTTACCATCAGAATATATCATTTCTCTAATCTTGCTTTGAACGCAATTTAACTTGCCGCAAAATTCACATTTATCTGTGAACACTTGCATAAGGATTGTACCAGCAAGTATAATTATCTCCTCCTGTCTTTCAGGCTCAACAGACATTTTGGTCACTCAGCGATGAAAAGGTCTAATTAACATGAGATTACCTGTCTCTACATAGGTCCAAAACCCAAACATGACATCCTGTCTCAGAAGTCAATACATTTCCACACATGTCAATAAAAGTACATTTGCAATGATATACAGAGGTGCACTGCACTCCTGATTAAAATAAATATCTACAATAAGTTATTTCTACATGATCAAGCCACAATTAACTTATTTATAAGTGATCCAGCCACAGAGTGCCTTGATGAATCAGGCTCAGTGTATCTAATGCTCCATTTGCCGGAATGATGGGTGAAGAAATAACAAGGGGTTTTCCAGATCCAGAGAATTCTACATAATCAGTTTTCATCAATACAGCTGTCAGATGGGAGACCCTGGACTAAGACCCTAACCATTACTTTAACTAAGGCTCCACTGATCCCAAGGCTCAGGGAGGACAGAAACCTCCCGTGGAGCAGAAGGTTTCTGATAGTCACTGTTGGTCTGCAAAATCTACAAGACTTTATAGCTCTTAAGATGGTCGTACACAGTTTCATGTGATCTCTTGTAGTATCTATGTAAGATTTAGATATACACATGTATAAACATGTATAAGTTACTAAATTTGACAGGCACTATTACTAAAGTCAAAAGGCCACCAAACACCAGCGTATTTAGTGTCCGTCGTATAATATATTCTGATCTTTCTGGGTCCATCAAGCTGTGATTTACAGACAATAAGTTTTAAGTGGCCTAATTACCCATCAAAATGGCAGCAGCATAAATGAGCTACTTCAATGAGGGAACTACTGCCAAGAAGCCTATGCCGTTACAGGGAGCCATCGATGGTGGTTCCTCCGTCCCCGGTTCAGGAACTGAAAGCCCCAATTTATCTGCGCCACACATGCAAAGAAGGGTCTGTGGGGGAACGTACACTTATCGCTTGGTCTCTCCCAAGATTGGCTATTGGGGACCAGTGATTCTGTGTTATGCCCCTTGGCAACACTACAGTAAATAATCAGCTGGTTAACCCTACATAGAGATGTAGCCAGGCTGCTTCTACCAAGTGTCAAGAGGATATGTTGCCATATTATCACTGTATACTTATGTTCAATTCTGTGATGGACGTCCAATCACTCCGCTTGGCTAAAGAACCTTGTTTCACCGGCATGTATGGTTAGAGACTGCAATGTGTTAGTGAGTAATTGTCTAAAGGGGAGCTCCACCTTCAGATACTTCTATGTGCAAGGACAATGGGCCTCATGTAGAGCTAGGAATAGATTTAGGTAGAATGTACAGTTTTGTACTTTGGAAAACCATGTTGCGCTGCTAGCTTGATTTGCTCCTATGTGAGGTCAAATATCACTGAAAATAAACAAACCTGCCTAGAAGATAGAATTCTCTGCAGTTACTCTTTAAATTTTGGTTTTCAGTCAAACCTGTTTTTTTGGTGCACAAGATTAATGGATCTTCAATATTGAATTCCAATGACCACTTTAAAAACTGCTGCCTGTTAGTCAGAGTTTTGTTTGTACTATGTCTATATTGCTTAGTTACATAGAAAAAAAAATCACATGCAACAACATAGTTTTCACAGTATGAGACTTTTCTTTGGCCAAAATGTGAAAATTAAAATGGCCATAAAGATTGGAAACTGTCCAGAAGTGTGAAATAGCAATATAATTTTATGTATGAACTAACTGGAACCAGGAACTAACACAGTGCCTGTAATCACCAAGTGCCCAGAGCCAGGAAATAGCACAGTGCCTGTAATTACCAGTTGCCCAGAGCCAGGAACTAGTACAGTATCTGTAATTACCACTACCCAGAGCCAGGAACTAGTACAGTATCTGTAATTACCACCTGCCCAGAGCCAGGAACTAGCACTGCACCTGTAATTACCAACTACCCAGAGCCAGGAACTAGTACAGTATCTGTATTTACCACTACCCAGAGCCAGGAACTAGTACAGTATCTGTAATTACCACTTCCCAGAGCCAGGAACTAGTACAGTATCTGTAATTACCCCTACCCAGAGCCAGGAACTAGTACAGTATCTGTAATTACCACTACCCAGAGCCAGGAACTAGTACAGTATCTGTAATTACCACTACCCAGAGCCAGGAACTAGTACAGTATCTGTAATTACCACTACCCAGAGCCAGGAACTAGTACAGAATCTGTAATTACTACTACCCAGAGCCAGGAACTAGTACAGTATCTGTAATTATCACTACCCAGAGCCAGGAACTAGTACAGTATCTGTAATTACCACTACCCAGAGCCAAGAACTAGTACAGTAGCTGTAATTACCACTACCCAGAGCCAGGAACTAGTACAGTATCTGTAATCACCAATTACCCAGAGCCAGGAACTAGTACAGTATCTGTAATTACCACTACCCAGAGCCAGGAACTAGTACAGTATCTGTAATTACCACTACCCAGAGCCAGGAACTAGTACAGTATCTGTAATTACCACTACCCAGAGCCAGGAACTAGTACAGTATCTGTAATTACCACTACCCAGAGCCAGGAACTAGTACAGTATCTGTAATTACCACTACCCAGAGCCAGGAACTAGTACAGTATCTGTAATTACCACTACCCAGAGCCAGGAACTTGTACAGTATCTGTAATTACCACTACCCAGAGCCAGGAACAAGTACAGTATCTGTAATTACCACTACCCAGAGCCAGGAACTAGTACAGTATCTGTAATTACCACTACCCAGAGCCAGGAACTAGTACAGTATCTGTATCCATGAACATGTATCATCACCAACAGTTACAATTGTTATTCTGCTACCATATGTATCAAGTAAGTCTTAGTACCTCCAGTCCATTTATGCCGTCTGTTCCATGTCATTATATGCAATTTGTTTGTATTATGAACCCCTTAATGAACAGCACAGCGTAATATATATTGATGCTTTATAAATAGAAGATAATAATAATAATAATAATAATAATAATAATAATAATAATAAAAAGAAGAATATTAAGAATAATAATAATAAAAGTTAGAACCCTCCAGTTTTAAAAGAGTTACAGATTGTAGTTGCAGATGCTTTGTACAATATACCAGTGGGTTCATACTGTACAGTGTAAGTATTCGGAACACGGTGATGGCAATAAACAAAACATTTGCATAGTATCAGCAGAAAAAGTGAAAGTGATTTCTGGTGAAGATCAACTCCGAGGTTCAGGCTGGTAAAACTTTATAGAATGATGTGTTTAGGACTCATAAAACATCTCAAATGTTTACACCCCAGTTAAAAGGATAATTTATACTACTATGGGCAAGAAACCTTACTGGCTGTCATACTACTTATAGTTACAGATAATGTGGTCATAAGATCAGGTAATAGAAAAAAGCAAACCAAGAGTATTCAGATATGGGGAGCGCAGATTCCAAAATACTACTAATTAAATATTAAAATTATATTTTATTATTATTCGTTAAATTATCAGTATTCTATATCTCACAAATCCCCATTACACTTTTCTTGTGCGAAATATCAATCTTTTGACTAATTCAAATACAGTGGTGTATAGAAAGAAAGAAAGACAAAGACATGATTTAAATAAGAATATTCTCTTATATTTTATGTGAGTCCAATTGTTTATTCATATATTTCTGGAAACCAAACTGATTGCTTCAACCTGTGTTCTACTTTTACCAATATGATATATGATCCTGCTACACAGTAATTATTGTGGGATAGGGTTCCTTTCCTTTGCGGGTATAGTTTTCTGGGTTTTGTACATAATATCAGGTAACCACTGTGACAGAAGCACTGGGAAATTGGCAAATGGCAGGTATATATGTCCTAGATTATCTGTCTTATATGATTTTAAACCCAAGGGAGATTACTGCTTTCCAAAGAGTATGTTCAGCTTTAGGAAAAACTGGTAAGGGCCCCTGGGGAGTTAATGGAAAGAGAAGGGTGGGCTCCATTTACAAGGCCAGGTTCGGGACTTCTGTTCTGCCAGTCGACAGCAGACTGATTAGTGGTTGCAATTGTAAGGTGTGTTTTAAAAGGATGTCAGTTTGGTCAGTCTCTCATTCAGACTTGGGGAGGAGGTTGGATGCCTCCTGAGAGACTCTGCAAATGTTGACCATTAACTCTATACTTTGTATGCAAGTGAGACACAAGGTCCTTCACAGGAGAGACGATGTTCCTGTGTACTTAGATGTTGCCATACAGGCAAGGTGTTTATTTTGACGTTTTCTATTTTGTTTTTCTTTTTTATAAAATTGGTTGAGGCCAGTTGTACCAAAACCTTGGACGTGTGCGACTTCTCTGCTGCTGTACTCTACCATCTACCCCAGGAGATGGCAACTGTTCCCCTAACCCCAGTGGCGCACGCAGGGGGGGTTTCTGAGTCTCTAGAAACCCCCCCCCTGCGCTAACTAAGTGGCCACTGTCCTATACAGCAGCCGCGGCGCTGTCAAAGAAGCGTCCGCGGCGGTGCTGTATTGTATACAGCACCGCCGCAGACGCTTCTTAGAAAGCGCCGTGGCTGCTGTTTAGGACATCGCTGGCGAAACGATGCTGCTGCGCATGCGCAGCAGCTCTCTCTCTGTTTTTTTTTTTGGGTCGGCGGGGAGAACCCCCCCCCCCCCCCCGACAATCCTCCGTGCGCCCCTGAACCCGGTTACACCACATAGTGCAAAACGATCACATGTACAAGGTTAAAAAATGCAGACAATGTGAGAAATGATTGTTTAATGGAAAAAGCTGTCAGTTCCTGGACATCTGACTTAGGTATTTAAAGAATGAGCAACATGACAAGAACACTGCAAAATAAAGATAATGTTTTATTAAAGAAACAACACAATAACACTGGGGTTCATTTACAAATTCCTCCCAGTTAATAGTGCAACACTGGCCTGAATGTTCCGCCCCCAGCGCCTATGCCGGTGCCCACCTACCCTTTGCACTTACGAGAAGTCTTTGCAGCGCACCTCAGTGTATATATAAAATCTGAAATTATTTTGTGTACAATACTGTGGAGAAATACAAAATAGAAATGGCAACTCCGCACAGCAAGGAACGCTCCTGAAAAATGCACCTGGCCCACCGCTTTATGTCATTTATATAATTTTATGCTGCAAAGTGAATTATCATGCAGCACCGCTCGGTAAAGCTAGGTCTGCCGGCATGGCTAATCCCGCATTTTGCAAGGGATGCCCTCTGCTTATGTGAATGAGTTACAGGAATATTGCAAAATTGTCTCGCCAGTAAGTTCGCTGGGATGCAAAATCAGTACCTTAAATGGATTTATAATTAAACAACGCAGGTACTAAGAAGTCTATTAATTAGAATTACACTTATTGCACCAATAAAAAGCTTCTTTCGTTGCTTTACACTATTATTATTTTATTGACCATGGCGGCTGAGGGATACTGGGGCAATATCCTTATTGATTTGAAGAGATACAAATTGAAAGATATAATATAATATAATGATTTAATCAAACAATCCTGATTTGGCGATAACAGAGCAGGTAATGTCATGATGCTTGATAAATAAGGTTCCCCATGGGTGCGCGAGTGATACAGTTTTGGTCAACCTTATTGGCACCCGTGAATTTTAAGTACATGATGTACAATATCTCCTGAAAAAAGGAAACAGTTTTGGTCTATAGACAGTCATGTTTGGCACAGAACAGCTAAGAATAAAACAATAATAATTAAAAAAAAACAATAGCAGGAAAAACTATAAAAATTTAAAGATTTCTGTGACACAATTATTGGCATCCTTCTGAGCAATTCAAATCAATTTGAAAAAAGAGTTAGAATAGAGTTAGGTGGGATAAATTAGAAATCAGTCACTTGTGATAAATTGTCAGTGCTCACATGACTTGAATTAACCAGTGAATGGTTTCTTTAATATTTAAAAAGACCACTTTTATTCCCTGTTACTTTGTCACATTAGAGAATACAAGAGATCTGTCTTGTCACCAAACACAAGACCTCTAAAGGGTACAAGGCCATCCACAAAGACCTTGGCTTCCCAGTTTCAGCAGTGCGCAATGTTACTAGAGATGGTCACTGACCCCCGTGTTTTGGTTTTGGATTCGGTTTTGGATCTGGATTACCGTCGTGTTTTGGTTTTGGTTTTGGTTTTGCAAAACCGCCATTGCGTGTTTTGGTTTTGGTTTTGGTTTTGTTTGGTTTTGTTTTGCTATTATTTGGGAAAATCCATGTTTTTGGGCCTAAATTAACCCAATTTAGTGCTCCAACTGTTTTAGAGACAAGTAATCTAATTGTTGAGGTAATAAATCATCCAAAAAAACAGTTTAATTCTTCGTTGGTAGGCCTACTCTACACACAAAACAGATTGTCTTCCTCTCCATCTATGCATGTTGGCAATGCAGCCATCGTCTTTGGATGTATATTACACCCTACACTTATAGTTAAATATGTAAAGAAATGGAAAAAGACAGTTTGCTTTCTGTCTCTATAGGCCCCCCTCCACTTTTTTAAAAAAACCAAAAATTCAGCCATTATAGACTGTACAATATTAATTGACATGGAGAAAGCCAGTTTGGTTTCTGTCTCTCTAGGCTCCCCTCCACTTGTATAAAATACTAATAAATTCAGCCGTTATATACTGTACAATATAAATTGAAATGGACAAAGGCAGTTTGGTATCTGTCTGCATCAGATCCTCTCTCCACTAGGAGTAAAATAGAAAACTATTCAGCCGTTATATAATCTAGAATATAAATAGAAATTGAGAAAGGCAATTTGGTATCTGTCTGCATCATAATCATCAACATCATCATTAGCGCCCTCGTCGCCTACACAAATCTCCCCCTCATCCTCTTCTAATTCCAAAGTGGCATCCTCAATTTGGGTATCACCGGCTACACTCGGGCTATTAAGGCACACATCAGAAGAATGCTCACGATTAGACATCCTACTGTTGGATGGACTCTCCACAGGGATTGTTGTCATTTGTGAATCAGAGCAAATATTCTCCTGTAATGCCTCACTGTTATCTTGCAGCTCAGCTTTGACGCGTAACAGTAGTTGTGCACCAATTGTAGGCTGGGTAAATTTTTGGGATCTGCCACTAATAGCCAAAGGTGAAGGCCTCATTCTCTCTTTGCCACTGCGTGTGTAGAATGGCATGCTTGCAATTTTTTTTTTATCGACACTTAACTTTTGCTCAGTTACACTTCTTTTTCGCTTCAATACAGTAAATTTTTTTGGGGTTTTTGTTTTTTGCACTAATTTGAAAACACTCTGTTGTTTGACATCGCCTTGGCCAGATGACGTACTGGGAACACTAACATCAGGACTGGTGACAGAACCTGGTTGCTCATTCAGATCATATGTGGACTGCTTTGAATCCATTCTGAGCGCAAACCACTGGGGAGTGCTAAAAATTATTTGGTAGATACTGCTGACAGATATGACTTTTGACAGCCAGAAATATTAATGCACAATTAGAGAGGACACCCCAAAAACACTGAGGAGTGCTTAAAATTATTGAGTAGATACTGCTGACAGATATGACTTTTGACAGCCAGAAATATTAATGCACAATTAGAGAGGACACCCCAAAAACACTGAGGAGTGCTTAAAATTATTGAGTAGATACTGCTGACAGATATGACTTTTGACAGCCAGAAATATTAATGCACAATTAGAGAGGACACCCCAAAAACACTGAGGAGTGCTAACATTTATTGAGTAGATACTGCTGACAGATATGACTTTTGACAGCCAGAAATATTAATGCACAATTATGGGGGACAACCCAAAAGCGCTGGGGAGTGCCAAATATGAAGAAAAAATAATAAACCTCTATCCTCCTCTCTGCACTAGCGATTTTGGTTAGAGCAATTGCAAGAACAATATTGTATTCTTTCTCTGTCCCTGCTCTAATTAGCCTATGACTACACCCTGCTCTCTCCCTCTGTCAAATGGCGATGGATTGCTGTGGAGGCGTGTATTTATAAAGTTGAAGTATCGCGAGAACCGAGTCCCGAGATCCGACGACGTCACAATGACGTTCGGCCTCGATTTGGATTCGGAATTGGCGGGAGAGTACCGAGCTGCTCAGCTCGGTACTCGGATACCCAAAGTTCGGGTGGGTTCGGTTCTCGGAGAACCGGACCCGCCCATCTCTAAATGTTACTAAGAAGTTTGCTACTCAGATGGAACTGTGAAGAACCTCCCTTGACGTGGGGGAAAGAGGAAATAAATGAGAGATGTCTTCGAAGGTTGGTACGCACAGTAGCGAAAAACCCCACATAATACATCTAAACAGTTGAAGGCTGACCTGGAACAATCTGGAGTGATGGTTTCAACCCATACCACAACTAAACCAAGAAGGGTTTTATGGGCAAAGGCCAAAGAGGACCCCACTTCTGGAAAAGACATAGAAAGGAATCACTGATCTTTGCCTAAAACGTACCTAGACAAACCACAATCCTTCTGGGCAAATGTTCTGTGGACAGGCAAAACCAAAATAGACCTCTTTGGCCATGCAGACCAGCAATTTGTTTATAGGCGGCAAAATGAAGCTTCTAAGGAGAACACCCTACCTACGGTTAAACATGGTGGTGGATCTATAATGTTGTGGAGCTGCTCTGCTGTCTTTGGTACTGGAGGCCTTGACCGCATTGAACGAGTCATGAACTCAAAGGATTACCAAGGCATTTTGGAGCAAAATGTGCACCCAGTGTAAGAAAAGTAGGTTTCGGTTGAAGGACATGGGTCCATCAGCATGATAAAGACCCAAAAGCACAAAAGAATGGTTGAAAAGGAAAAAATGGACTGTTTTAACTTGGTCAGCAATGAGTCCAATAGAAAATCTTTGGAGAGAGCTAAAATCTGCCATTGGGAAAAGGAATTCTGCAAACATTTAAGAGCGTCAACAAATTGCAATGGAAGAGGTGGGAGAAACTACCAGCAGACAGGTGCAAGAAGCTTATAGGGGCTACAAGAAGCGTTTGGAGGCAGTCATTGTTGCCAAAGGGTGTACAGCCAAATATTAAGGAAGGGTGCCTCTAATACTGTCCAGGTCATATTTTATATTTCGTCTTTCACATTGCCACATGGAATTTAAAAAGGAAAGATTTTTGGGTTCATAACTTTGGACATCCTACTAAAATATTCTGGTGATACAAAGTTGATACATTTCCAATTATTGAAGATATTGTCCAGCTTATACAAAAAATTCAAAGGTGCCAATAATCCGGAACTGTACTTAATGCAGCGCCACATAGCTTTTTACACTTTGATAAATTGTTCCTGGTTTTATATCTCCCTTTGTATTTGTTTCATTTAAATACTAAAAAAAATGTGTAATTTTAAATATAATAATTTTCTAGTTCCAGGTTTTTATTTTAGCTTCTAATTCAGTGATGGGCAACAGGCGACACTATGGCCACATTTGACCCTCCACTAGCAGTCCCTTCTCCTTCCTGCTTAATCTGCTGTCAGTCATTTTCTCTTCATTATATCCTGTCAGTCCCAGTTCTTATTTAATAAGAGCTGTGGCAGTGGGTGAAGATGAGACTTAAAGCAGCAAATAAGGTTGAACTTGATCCTATTCTTTGCCCGGGGGGAAGTTTACTTCTGCATCAGGCAACCGTCTCCTCCACACAAGACAGGAACGTCACGTAGCACCAGCAGCGCATCTGAGATCAGCGGAGGATGGACATGGAGTCTGCACCAAAAGACTTTTATGTTATTACAGGTTGATGTCTCTTAGATTAAATATAGTTTTAACTTTACTACTGAGATGAAGCATGTGCAGCCCTTTTAAAGGTTAGAGGGCCACACAGGTGTATGAGGTTGCCCACGAGCCTGATACACTTCGAATTCAACAGAGGTAGGCAAGCCTGATGTTATATATTACATAACCATAAATGATGATGTGGTTGATGATGATGATGATGATGATGATGAAACTGATTTCTCCCTGTTGATTTTCATCCAGAATGTCCAAAGTGTGTTATCCAATGTAAGCCCATCTGTTCACACATCTCCTCTGGAAGTTTTATGTTTCCTTCAACAGGCTTTCAACTTTTATCTTATTATGAAACCCTGCTTTAGTCTTATTGTCCCCATTTCTCCATCCCAGACAAACAGTGGCATTAGTCAATGGCAGGCTAACATCCACAGTCCACAACTAATCTGACTCTCCCTGGCAATGTAGGGAGTTCTGGAGGGATAAAGGACTAAGTCTAGCTATGGCAAAAGCGATGTTTCTATAGCATCCAGGCAGCTGGACTGGATCCACCAAAAGCAGAGAGATCTAGGGCTTGGTCCTAACTGCAATAAGCAACAGTGTGGGGGATACAAACCCCAGGATGAGTGAAAACTTGTAGGAACATTAGTCCACTGGACTGCCACTTTATGCCTTTTGCGAGTTTTAGTCCCAGGAGTTGTTTAAAGGCTGCTCCTTTACTAGCTAGCAGAATTGTTGTGTTAGTTGTTGTGAACGTCATGAAAGCTGAAATAAATGTACTTTATTCTTCATCATTCTAAGTGTGAGCTAACATTCCTAATACACGTTGATACCCAATCCCTCTGTCCCAAAGTGCCTGGTCGAGGGACCTCTTAATTAAAGTACTAATTAGTTCTATTACTTATGGTCTAAAAGGGAAGCTACAGCATGTCTTTTTTTGTAGAAAATTTAAAGATTTGTAACAGAGTTATTACCCCACAAGGGGTAGAACAAATGCAGAGGGATTTAGAAAAAAAGAGAGGTATAGCCTAAAATGTAGAATCCTAAATTTAACACATCAAGATGTAAAATAAAGCATTTGGGACACAAACACTCAAGAGCAGAATACAGAATGAATTGTGATGTAATCTCAACAACAACAGAGGACCTTAGAGTTGTCATTAAGAAGAGCAAGACAAAAAAAGGAGTAATTTTGCTCCTTAGCAAACCAAGCTACAATGCAAGGGGTGTAAATTAGTTTATTGTTTTGTACGTAAGGAAAATACTGGCTGCTTTTTCATGTAGCACACCAATACTTGTTAGCTTTATTTTTACACTGAAATTTATAGTTGATCTAGGACATGCACTACCCCAAGTATAAATCTATCCCCACATTTTCAATTTACCTCCCCGTCCAATGCAACATGGTTTTTCCAAGATACAAATTTTTTGCTTTGCTCTCCTTAGGCCTTCCTTCAGAATTGCCAGTGTAATACCTGACTGTGTAGAAAGAGGTACTGGAAGCTGGAGGTTATATTACTACTTATAGATCACTGACTGATAATACCATACTTGCGAACTATCACAAGGAGGGGTCCGGGAGATTAAGGGGGTGGGCGTGTTGGGGGCGGGGCTCGGTGTGTCACGTCATCTGGCCCCGCCCCCCAAAACAGCAATCACCCGTTCTGACCAATTGTAGCAGGGGGCAGGGCCACAATGACCCACGATTCACGTCCTAAGCCCCACCCCCACCATTTAGATTATTAGGATCCGGGAGGTTGACCTGCTCTCCCGGGAGTCCTCTCAGAAATTCAGGAGTCTCCCGTACATTCCGATAAAGTAGGTAACTATGGATAAGACCTCCCTTTGAGTACTACATACAGATCTGGGGACCCTGTTTCCAAAAAGTAAAATACTTTTCTATATAATAAAATATTGAAGTCAGAGAATAGCTACTCACATGGGGCATGGACTGCATAACGAGTGGGAATAAAGAGCTAAATAGCTGAACACGTACAGCTTAGAATAGAGAAGGGACAGAGGTGGTATGATACAGACATTCAAATATATCAGAAGTATTAACAGAGGTCAGGAGGGCCGTAATTTTGATAATAATAAGATTTCTAGAACAAGGGGACTTCAAAAATATAGGGAGGAACACTGATGGGTAACATAATGATGACATTTTTTATAGAAAGGGTGGTAGGTCCACAGAAGAGTCTCCCAGCAGTGGTGGTAAAATACTGCACGGGGCAAATATATGGCTATTATTAAGACTTATTAAGGGCTAATATATATATACAAAACGGGCAGACTAAATCGGGCTGTAGGATCTTCTATATTATCTGCGGGTTGGTACTGCTGCTGTTCCTGACTGCTGCCTGCCTGGCTTGTTCTGATGCTCCTTCTTGTCTTCTGAACTGGAACTCTACAGTCTGCTCCTGTACCAGTCCTGGCTACGTGGACCAGTCTCCTCTTGTTGCCTGGTACCAGCTTGTTAATCCTGGAGGCAGAGCAGATTGCCAAGACCTGTGAGCAGCGAAGCTCAAAACTCCATGTGGGGGTCCCAGATGAAATGAGTTTGTTATTGTCTGTTCCAGTGGTGGACGTGGGGTTGTATATGGTGGTATGTCATACTGTCACTTCTCTTACTGCCTGCATTGTAACACTATCACACCCCAGCCTCTTACATTATATATATATAGAGAGAGAGAGACCATTGCTCTGTGCCTCTGTTACTGCCAGGGGCAATGCGGATTGACGAAAGGGGAAACCACTACATCCATACTGACGATTGGTGCACTATACTGTACATTACCTGCATGTGTTCATCAGCTATTGACAGCCACTACTTCATGTCTATTAATTGAATGTCACCAAGAGAATTTCTATAGCTTCATATTATTATCCTTTATTTGCATAGCATGTACTGTACATACCAGTCAACGATTTACAGAGAATGTTGAATCATTCACATCCGTCCCGTCACCATTGGAGTTTACTGTGTAAGTTCTCTACCACATGAACGCACACTAGGGATTATTTTGCCAGAAGCCAATTTTGGACAACGGGAGGAAACCGGAGCACCCGGAGGAGACCCAGGCGAACATGGGGAGAACATACAAACTCCTCACAGATAGGGCCCTGGTTGTAATTAAACCCCATGGTCCCAACACTGTCAGGCAGCAATGCTAACCAGATATATTTCACATTTCATTAAGATGTGGAGGACTAATATATATACCATTATTTAAGCATATGTTGAATAAATTCTACTGAGCTTTTTATCACTTTGCCGCCGTATGAGATATTCCCATATCTTTCCCATACACCTAGTAGCTCAAGTTATCCACCCAAGGTCTGAAAGTAATATTTCTGGCTGACCTGAGTCAGCACTGCTTGATATTACAGCAGTTTCTCATATGATTGGCTTATGCCATTTTATGTCCATATATATATAGCATATCTGGTATTTTTAACAATTTGCACAATGGACCTGATCCATTAAGGAAAGGAAAGCAAAAAAAATGAGTAACTTTGCACCTTGGCAGAACCATGCTGCATTGGAGGGGGAGGTAAATTAAAAATGTGATGGCAGATTTATTATTGGGGTAGGGTATGTCCTAGATCAACTTTAAATTTCAGTGTACAAATAAAGCTATCAACTATTTGTGTGCCTCATGAAAAAACAGCCAGTATTTAACTTATGTGCAAAATAATTAACTAATTTGCACCCCTTGTATTGTAACATGGTTCTGTCCAGGAGAAAACTTACTCATTTTTTTGCCTTACTTTCCTTAATGAATCAGGCCCAATATCTTTGGTGCCAGGGGGTTGGCTGGTAAATTTAGTCCGAGTGGCAAGACTTGGCTCAGCAGCCTATTAGAAAAATGTTAAATGAAAATAAAAGCGGGTGGCCCAGAGATCCAACCCAAGCAGGCCCACTATGGGACTGTCCCAGAGGTCATATGCCCCCCTAACCCCCAGCCCAGCCAGGCCCTGTTTGGTGCCCTGAGATATCATGTAGCACAGGGAAAAATACTTTTCCAACCTTTGTAATACATTCTATTTATTAGAGAATTACTGCTGCTACAATGTCAATGAACATATTTATTTTTATAAGCATCAGCGTTGGTTACTGCTCCCTTCACGTCTGTACCAAAGCTGATAATACTCCTGTAAACAAGAAATTGCGGAAATATTTTATTTTTAAGACTATTTATGACCCACTATAAATAGTGATAGAGCCATGAACTCTACTGTCCAGAGTACAAAAGAAATGTGCAATTCTATACAGATTCATTAGAAGTACCATTACCCTTACAATCCACTGTCATCATGTCAGGCAGGGAGAGAAAATGGGATTGAAAATTGAAATTGCTACACTGAATGCAGAAACTGGATTGAAATAGTCAGACACACTTCATGTTGCTCTGATGAGTATAAGGTATATCATAGAATAATAGGACTAAGAGTGCATTAAATTGGAATGGGAAGACCTACATACACAAACCGAGGGGGGGGGGGTCCTAGTGCCTGGAAACCTCCCACCAAGCCTGGAGCACTGTACCATTGAGATGGCTGGACCCTGCCCCGCTTCACACAGCTCTGCTTGAAAGCAGAACAGTAGTGCACACAGCATTGCCCATGTATATTATGGGGATAGGAAGAGTTGGAGAGCAGCCAAGCACTGTCTAAAACTATAGCCACGCCCCCATGCATGCTTGTCACACCCACTGGCGGGTGGTGTGGAAACCCCTCTCTACAAATCCTGCATTTGCCTCTGGCCTATGAGACTTCAGCTTCAGTTCCTCCACGGCTCACTGACTGTGGTCTTTAATGATAGCCAACTTAACCATCTCTGTCTAAGTGGTAGAAATTAAACCTTGCCCGAGAGGATATGTGACAGCCATGAACTTTATTATATGTGCAACTGCTATTTGCACCAGTCCTATCAGCTATATCGCGTTTGCAGTTTTGGAAATTCTATTAAAACTTCTGGTTACATGTTTGTTCCTTTTTCTGTTACTGGCAAAATGTGCTAATCTTACTGAGAAACTCATGTTTCTGAGAAAGATTAGAAACCACAATAAAGTACAGTTCTTTGTCCCAATGATTATTTTGTTACTGTATCCTAGGCATCCATACACCTATATAAACGGTATAATATCTAATAAAGGCTATTGGGCAATACAGAGAATATGTTGTCAGATAAAATCACTCCGAGCTATTCCTATATTATAATAAAGATGTTTTTTGATCATTAGTCAATTATCTTGTAAATGGTACGGCCGGAACGGAGGACTAGGGGAAGACAGAGGACAGGTGTAAATAAATAGTAAGACAGGTAAGAAGATTAGATGCAGGCACTGGATGGATATAAAGGGTTACACAGAATGAAGATTTAGAGACAGGCAGTGGCAGTGTCTGTGTAGGGTGCAGCCATAGTGTATGATGTAGGCAGTTTTGCAATTGGTACAAGTGTGTGTTAAGATTTGTGGTACAGCATGGTGGCTTAGTGGTTAGCGCTTCTGCCTCACAGCACTGGGGTCATGAGTTGGATTCCTGACCATGGCCTCATCTATGTGGAGTTTGTATGTTCTCCCTGTGTTTGCGTGGGTTTCCTCCGGGTGCTCCGGTTTCCTCCCACAATCCAAAAACATACTGGTAGGTTAATTGGCTGCTATAAAATTGACCCTAGTCTCTCTCTCTCTGTCTGTGTGTGTGTTAGGGAATTTAGACTGTTCCAATGGGGCAGGAACTGATGTGAGTGATTTCTCTGTACAGCGCTACAGAATTAGTGGCGCTATATAAATAAATGATGATGATAATGATAGCTACAGGCCACAGTACCGAATCTACAGCGCAAATGATAAATATAGAATATGTGATTTAATAAATAGGGTTCAGGAAGGATATTTATTATAGGACAACATTACAATAATTAAATGACAATATTTGATGGTAACTATAATTCTATCGGGATATTTGATATCTTTTAGTACATCCGAGGGCTCTGTGGTTTTTGATCTCACTAAACTTTAAACTTTGCAATCACTAAACATTTTAATATTTTGCTTAGGTTAGTTATGAATATTACACCTGTCCAGTTTTGATGATAAACAATGGATTTTCTTTTTAATTATTTAATATCTAGTGTGAAATGTGGCAAAATTACTTATTGAAAAATATCATTATAAGTTGAGCAGTGAACACATTAAGAAAACTTTTCCTTCTTCAGTTGAAAATTGCGTTATTTGTCACCCTCTAGAATGAAAAAAAACCATCATTAATCTTTATTTTAAAGCTGCCACAAGATTTCTGTAGCACCGTACAGAGAACAGAGAGTGGACCATGCAGAGTATAAAGTGACCACTGAGTGTATATTGGAATAAGACTTCAGTTTGTGGAGAAATGTACGATTCCAGATGTGTCATGAACATTAATACTTCAATTTTTATGGAGCACAGAGCACAGATCATCAGAAGCACAAATCATTCACTGGAGAATATAGAAGTAGCTGAGGTCAATGTGTAGACTTCTATTACGATATGCTCTTAATTTACTATTATTAGAACTATTAGATCAGAAATTAGGATACTGCTGAGTTTATTCATCCTTTCTGTAGTCTTACTTTATAATATTGTACTATGTACTAGTGTAAGTATTTACTGTTTGTTAATTAGAAATGTTTCTCTTCCAGTAAACACTATATTAGCTACTGTACATTTACTGCACAGTGAGCTGCTTCCCATTTGCAGTCTGAAGTTCCGGAATTTGTCATGGACAAAGATTCCGAAGTACGGAACAGGGATGCTGGTCCATGTCATGGACTACTCCAAATCCCTTGTAACCTCTCATCCATGGATGCTTGCACTGGCTTTATACCTGGGGGCCAGGTGGATCTGCATCAGTCTGAAATTACTGCCATGTTCCTGGTACCATTACAGGACTTTCCAAACTTTATTTCACAGAGCCTTATCTTGCTAAAAAAAAAGCCAAACACAGATGGATAGATTACATAGATGCATCTAATTGCGTGTGTCCGTGTGGTAGGGAATATAGATTGTAAGCTCCACTGGGGCAGGGACAGGCGTAATATGTAGGCGCCATATAAATAACCTTTAATAAATAGTTAAATAATTGTCAACAAAGTTCGATATTTTGTGGCATTCAGACGTTACAATGTTTGGGCAACACGGTGGCTCAGTGGTTAGCACTTCTGCCTCACAGCGCTGGGGTCACAAGTTCAATTCCCAACCATGGCCTTATCTGTGTGGAGTTTGTATATTCTACCTGTGTTTGCGTGGGTTTCCTCCAGGTGCTCCGGTTTCCTTCCACACTCTAAAAACATACTGGTAGGTTAATTGGCTGCTATCAAAAATTGACCCTAGTCTCTGTCTGTGTGTGTGTGTTAGGGAATTTAGACTGTAAGCTCCAATGGGGCAGGGACTGATGTGAGTGAGTTCTCTGTACAGCGCTGCAGAATCAGAGGCGCTATATAAATAAATGGTGATAATGTGTGAAAACACACCCAACACTATCATCATCACCATTTATTTATATAGCGCCACTAATTCCACAGCGCTGTACAGAGAACTCACTCACACACATCAGTCCCTGCCCCATTGGGGCTTACAGTCTAAATTCCCTAACACACACACACAGACAGACTAGGGTCAATTTGTTAGCAGCCAATTAACCTACCAGTATGTTTTTAGAGTGTGGAAGGAAACTGGAGCACCCGGAGGAAACCCACGCAAACACAGGGAGAACATACAAACTCCTCACAGATAAGGCCATGGTCGGGAATTGAACTCATGACCCACTATTATATATCCATCACTCAGCAGACAGAACAATTTCACAGACTGAGTCCTGGTCGCCCTATCAGCAGGAACTGGCATCCATCCCACCAGATGTTTCAATCTTCCAGTATTTATGCTCATTTGAACACCCAGCATCCATCCCTTCCATTTTGCTGGTTGGAGGAAGGGGTTTAATGTAAAAATATTTTCCTGAATGAAATTAATGCAATGGCAACACTGGAGAGATTTCAGCTGCGGTTTCCCACAGCGAAAACTTACTGACTGCAATTTTAAGAGCTGCTTAAAATCGCTGCTCTAAATTTTAAGCGAATTTGAGGCAAATTTGAGGTTTGACATGCAAAGAAAAATCAAAATACCTACAAATCAATCTTAAATCAGTCGTTACACTCTGTGTGCAGGTTATTGTCTCAAAGCCACGTTTCATCTGTAGTGATAAATCACTGTCAGAAACAACCACCAACAGTCGTTGGCGGAACGGAAACATATTTGCAGGAATTTTACTTTTACTGCCATAATCTCTGTGTAAAAATCATGAGGTTTATCTCTGATGCTAGATGATCTGATAGATTATGGTGCAACTGACAGCTACTTATTATCTAACCAAGTCTTGTGTATTTCAGGAGGAAACAAAAATGTAAAAATATACTTTTGATGACTTGTACTGATTTACATCAATAGGTCTGTTTATTCCAACAAAAAAAAAACATTAAACCCAACTAATTATGTTTTAATCATAAATCTTTAAAAACAATTCCATTACCATGGGATTTGCTAAAGACTAAATAAGCATCTGTATATAGTCCATTAATCACACTAGAAAGATCTACAATAACATCATTATGTTTGTAATGTCCCTTTAAGATCCCTTGTAGCCTTGACTTCCTCATTAGTCTCCAATGTGCTGCACCTGTTTATTTTCTACTCAAGATACACCCTGCCCATAATAAAACTCTGATGACTCAAAGTCTGCAATCTGGGATCCAAGCAAGGTTCACAGGTGACAAATGAAAAAGTCAAGTCAGGACGTTTCTGGAAGTAACCAGACAGGTGACAGTAATCATGTTTCTCAGAGATGGATTGTTAGTTCAGCTACTGAGAATTGCTACTACTGTACTATTGGGTTGGCTGCCACACATCAGACACTTCTGAAAGTCATGGGTAACATCATAAGAGGGAAGAGGTGACAGCAGGATGGACAATATAATGTCCCTATTGGCCTCTCTCCTTTGCAACTGTTGCATCGATCAATTCATGATAGATCACTATTTTAACGCTCAACATCACTCCTAATCACCAACTAGCAGAGCCATGGGGATTCCGTGCCACGTGCCCTCACAGATTGAGAGACAATCCTTGCCAGCGTAGCAATGCTTTATACCCTGGAGTTCGTAACCAGGACCGTACCAGGGGCAAACGCAGGATTTGTAGAGGGGGGTTTCCACACCACGCCACCAGTGGGCGTGACCAGCATGCATGAGGGCGTGGCTATAATATTAGACAGTGCTTGGCTGCTCTCCAACTCGTCCTATCCCTATAATATACATGGGCAAGCTCTCCCTTTTCAAGCAGAGCCGTGTGAAGTGGGGGCAGGGTCCAGCCACCTCAATTATACAGTGCCCCAGACTTGGAGGGCACTAGAACCCCCCCCCCCCTCGGTTTGCCTATGCATACCGTAATACCTGGAAATATTAGGAGCACATCATGTAAGGCTCCAACATGACCTCATGCTTAATTTAATCTGTCCCTTAATTGTTCAAATGGGATCTGCCTTATTTGAATCATTGTTGCAAATTGCTCAAGTTCAGTTATTTATTTTTTAATAGCATGCATGCACTTATTTTAATGACAGCAATTAATCAGGAATTAATATTGATTATGTATTTACTTCAAGTAAGAGTAAGAGTGCAGAGATGGAGCATGTGCATTGCTTGGTGGCAGAAGAACACTGAATATAGGGTCTTGTACTGGCTCAGCATCAGGGAGAATGCCAGACTCTTCAGGGAGTGAGGGAGATCACGCATATTTCATGGGGTCTCCCTGACATTCAGGGAGAGTTGGCGAGTTGGCAAGTATGCTTTCTGTCTTCATTAACAGGCTAAGCTGTGCATGTTCTTTAGCGGACTGTGCATTCCGCACATTTAGGAAAGTGAGAGTCCTTGTGAGGCCACAAATTGTGCTCAGTCCCTTTGATATTGTCATAAAGGTACCATGCATCCTGCACTGTCATAAAGGCACCATGCATCCTGCACTGTCATAAAGGTACCATGCATCCTGCATAAGTCTTCTGCTCCCACAATATAGAAGACATGACCCGGACAGTCGTTAGGATTCAGGGACATGAATTTGAAATATGAGACAAGTTTGCCTAATATTTTGTTTCTATAGCTGGGAAACTATCCTGACAACATAACAAAGTGTAACGTCCAATTGTAACCTTACACAAAAGATTGTTTACCCTTTCTTAAAATATTGTTATATACTATGGGGCAGATTCAATTAATTAAAAAAGTCCGTGCAAGACTCCTCCGTAACAGCCGTCAGACACCTCGCACGGATTTTTTTTTACACAAGTAACCCTGTTTTGTGCTGGCACCCCGTAGAGGTGCCAGCACAAAATCTGCGTTACTTTTTACCATAATATGGGTAAAAAAGTTTGTGATATTCTTAGGAACATTGCTGACAATTGCATCTGCCCCTATTTGTTTAATATACAAAAAGAAATGTAAAAAAAACTTTAAATCAAACTTTAAAGAGTGTATTATGCTCCATTAAAATTTTACATACTTTCTAAGTTGTTTTTATTTTCAAAAAATAAATAACATTTCATACAGAAACTGTATTTGTTCTTATATAAATAAGGTTAACAATTACAAATACAATTAGCAACAAATATAAAGAATTAGCAACCAAAACAATAAAGAAATTCTGCCAGACGGCCTGTCATAGAAAGGAAATGAATTCAATGCACATTATTGAGACATGAAATTCACTGTGCACTGAAGCCGTACAAGCAGCCAGTGATGGAAATGGTGCAAGTTTTGGGAAATTGGAGTTTGTGGGAGTATTTTATGGGTAGATTGGAGACAATCTTCCTGACGGTCTGAAAAATGTTCAGTTTGACGCTAAACAGGCAAATTTTTTGCAGGTCATTAATCAAACTTTTACAGAAATGCAGTTATATCATCCTTGCCTTCTGCAAATGCTGTGTCCATGTTGAGGAAGATTGTCCTGCCTTCAACTGACTCTGAGTCAATCTCCTCAATGATGCAGCTTAGGATAGTGAAAACATTATTCAGCAATTAAACAGCAACGGATCTTGTAAAAGATGTATTTTTATGTTACATAATAGAAGAATTAATCCATAGTTGCTGCCTAACTTCTATAGAGCATGTTATGAACTTCATTTATTCAAAATAAGCCTACATTCTGATTATACTGATAGAGAAACTTGTTGGGACTAGATGTGACTATTGCAATTCCCTCCTTACTGGTCTTCCCCAAAACAGACTCAAACCCCTAAAATCTATTTTGCACGCTGCGGCAAGATTGATTTTCCTTGCAAATCGTTATTCCTCTGTTGAATCACTCTGTATGTCTCTACACTGGTTGCTTGTTTTCTACCGAATCCAATATAAAATACTTTTACTAACCTACAAGGCCATCAACAAAGCTGCACCAACATACATCTCCTCTCTTGTCTCAAAATATCTCCCAACTCGGCAACTCCGTTCTGCACAAGATCTGCGTCTCTCATCCACTCTCATTACATCCTCCCATTCCCGGTTACAGGACTTTTTCCGGGCTGCACCCACTCTATGGAATTCTCTCCCTCGCACAATAAGACTCTCCTCTGGTCTACAAACTTTCAAGCGTTCTCTGAAAACCCACCTCTTCAGACAAGCTTATAATATTCCTCAACAACCCTCTTAACCTCACTACCTTACCCTATTACCACCCATTATACAACTACCGCTTGATCAACATTGTTGTGTGATAGGATAATTTAGCTTATGTCACGGCGCTTACCTGTGTCAGCGCCGCTCCTTCGCTCTGTACTGCCGCACTTCCGGGTAGGTCCCGGCGGCAGGTCAGCTGATCTGGGCGGGGAATTCAAACTCCTACTTCAGGACTGCTCTGACACACTGTAGGTGTCAGAGCAACGTGTTACCTGTATCTGGCTGCACTTCCTGTGCTTTGACTTCCCTGGTGTTCTCCTTTGTGACTGCTGATCTCTGTGTACCGAGCCAGCTCTCCTTCAGACCATTCTACTGCCTAATCCCTGGTACTGCATAACGGACAGATCCCTGTGTACCAAACCGGCTATCCTCCAGACCATTCTACTGCCTAATCCCTGGTACTGCATAACGGACAGATCTCTGTGTACCGAACCAGCTATTCTCCAGACTATTCTTCTGCCTTATCCCTGGCACTGCATTAACGGACGGATCTCTGTGTACCGAACCAGCTATTCTCCAGACTTTTCTTCTGCTTTATCCCTGGTACTGCATTAACGGACGGATCTCTGTGTACCGAACCGGCTATTCTGGACTACGCTTCTGCTCCTGGGGCTGTACCGCGGATTGACTCCTGCATTCCACCAGTCTCTACTCCAGACTACTACCTTCTGAATATACGGTTAGTGATTTCAGTTATCTATTCTTCTGTGGATCTGACCGTGCCGCTACATGTCCATCTCATAGAACTCTTTCCTTACGTCAGTAGGCTAACCTGGGGGCCGCGACCTGCGGTTCTCCGGCAGCAAAACCCACCCTGCCTTGCGGCGGTTCTTGGAGAAGATCGGGAGGGCCGTTAGACTCCGCGCCCTAGGAAGGCCGGCGTAAATACTGACTAAGGTAACCTTGAAACCTAACAGTTTGCTCTGACCATATATCTATCTGATGGACGGATCCGGGAACCCCTCAACCAGGGAGTTATTGGAACACTTAGCTACCCGGGTAGAGGAACAGGACAAGAACCAGGCACAGTTACTTCAGTTTCTTCAGAGCATGTCTGCTCGCCTGGACACACTTCAGGGTGCGGTGTCAGCTCAGGCAATCCAGGCAGCGGTACCTGATCCGCTACCGATTCCCCCTCAACCTGCTCCTGCCCAGGGGGGTGGTGCCGCTCCTCTCCTGGTGAATTCCCAACTTAGCATCCCTAATCCTCCGAAATTCAATGGGGATCCCAAGGCCTGCCGTGGATTTTTAAATCAGTGTGATATCCAGTTCGAACTCCAGCCAGGGAACTTCCCTACTGAAAAAGCTAAAGTAGCGTATATTATTTCGTTACTTACCGGTCAAGCTCTTGCCTGGGCATCTCCCCTATGGGAACACAATGATCCTTCGCTACATAACTGTTCCACCTTCCTGGAGGCTTTCAGACATGTCTTTGATGAACCAGGAAGAGTTTCCAGCGCTGCTTCTGGCATCCTTCGTCTGCGCCAAGGCTCTATGACCATAGGCCAGTATGCTCTTCAATTTCGCACTATGGCGGCTGAGTTACGTTGGAATAATGAGGCCCTGGTAGCAACCTTCTGGCAGGGTTTGACCGACCGCATTAAAGACGAATTGGCAGGTCGTGAACTTCCAACTTCTCTGGATGCTTTGGTCTCTTTATGTAACCAGATTGACATTAGAGTCCGTGAGCGCTCTCAGGAGAAAGAGAGTTCTCGTTGTTCTCCTTTTCGTCTGGTCCCACGTTTTCAGAGTCCGGTGATGCCTGAGGAAGAGCCCATGCAGTTGGGAAGAGCTCGCCTTTCTCAAGAAGAGAGGGAAAGACGATTCAAAAATCGTTTATGTCTTTACTGCGGAGAACCTGGTCATTGGCTAAACAATTGTCTTAAGCGTCCGGGAAACGACCGAACCTAACTAACGATGGAGAGGCCAAGTTAGGTGTACGTATTTCCTCTCCTGTTGATTCTAGTTTTTCTATTCAGGTTCTGTTACAATCCTTTGACAAACAGCTTTCTCTTCCAGCACTCATTGACTCTGGAGCAGCGGGGAATTTCATAAGAGCTGACATAGTGGAGAAGTTGTCCTTACCTACCCTTCCCCTGGATCCCCCGATTGCTATCACAGCCATTGATGGAAATCGCATTAGTGGAGGATCACTCAAGAAACGTACCATCAAGCTCTCTCTTCGCATAGGAGCCCTGCATACTGAATCTATTTCCTTGTTGGTCATTCCAGAGGCTATTAATCCTCTCATTCTTGGTCTTCCGTGGCTCCAACTTCATTCCCCTACATTAGATTGGCATAAGCCAGAAGTTCTTGCCTGGGGCCCGGCCTGTCATTCTCTTTGCCTTCCCAGAATCAATAAGTTCACCAATAATGAAGCTGCATCACTACTTAAGTCCACTGGTATTCCTCTCCAATACCGTTCATTCTCGGATGTGTTTTGCGAAAAGGAGGCCTCCAAATTACCTCCCCATAGACCGTGGGATTGTTCTATTGAGCTTTTACCCGACAAAATACCACCCAGAGGACGTGTTTTTTCGCTATCACTACCAGAATCCAACTCCATGTCTAAATACATAGAAGAGAACCTAGAAAGAGGCTTTATTCGGAAATCATCCTCCCCTGCAGGGGCCGGCTTTTTCTTCGTTAAAAAGAAAGACGGGGGTCTACGTCCATGTATAGATTATCGTGGGCTGAATGCCATTACTGTGAAGAACAAGTACCCGTTACCATTGATTTCAGAGCTATTTGATAGAATAAAAGGCGCAGTTATTTTTTCCAAATTAGACTTGAAGGGTGCCTACAATTTGATCCGTATTAAACAAGGGGATGAATGGAAAACTGCATTCAATACCCATGATGGACACTTTGAATATTTAGTTATGCCCTTTGGGTTATGTAATGCCCCCGCAGTGTTTCAAAACTTCATCAACAAAATTTTTCAAGATTTTCTCTACCAGTTCGTGGTGATTTACCTGGATGATATCCTGATATTCTCTCCTGACATCGTGTTGCATCGCCATCATGTTTCCTTGGTGCTTGAACGCCTTCGGGTACATCAACTGTTTTGTAATTTGGATAAATGTATCTTTGAAAAAAGTCATATTCCCTTTCTTGGACACGTGATCTCTGGATCTGGGCTATGCATGGATTCCGAGAAAGTAAAGGCAGTTTCTGAATGGCCTCCGCCGATAGGTCTGAAAGCAATCCAACATTTCATAGGCTTTGCCAATTACTATCGGCATTTTATTAAAGGCTTTTCTTCAGTGATCGCACCCATTACTGCACTAATTAAGAAAGCTATCAATACTAAACTTTGGCCTCCTGAGGCAGAAAAGGCCTTCTCTTCCCTAAAGAAAGCATTCACGACAGCTCCTATCCTTCATCAACCAGATCCTACCTTTCCTTTCTTTCTTGAGGTCGATGCATCCTCTGTGGGAGTGGGGGCTATCTTGTCACAGAAGGACTCTGGTGGAAGATTATCTCCTTGTGGTTTCTTTTCCCGTAAACTTTCTGTTGCCGAGAAGAATTATGGCATCGGAGATAGGGAACTCCTGGCCATCAAATTAGCCTTAGAAGCATGGAGACATCATTTGGAAGGAGCTAGGTTTCCTATCACGATTTTTACAGATCACAAGAACCTTCTATATTTACAAACAACTTCTTGTTTAAACCCTCGGCAAGCCAGATGGTCCCTGTTTTTCTCCTGGTTTGATATGATCATCACCTTTAGACCAGGATCTAAGAACAAGAAAGCGGATGCTCTTTCCCGATCCTTTGATGCCACTGATGCTATAGAGGATACTCCTAGACCCATCCTGGGCTCGAAATGTATACTGGCCACCACCCCTGCTCATCTAGTGATTCCTCCCGGGAAGACCTTTGTTTCTTCTCATCTTCGATCAAGACTCCTCAAGTGGGCTCACGCTTCTCGGTTCTCTGGTCATGCTGGGATCAAGAAGACTCTGGATTTTGTCTCCCATAATTACTGGTGGCCATCTATTCACTCTGATGTTCGGGAGTTCGTTACGGCTTGTTCCACCTGTGCTCAGAACAAAGTACCTCGGCAAGCCTCCTATGGATTGTTACAGCCTTTACCCATTCCGGATCGTCCATGGAGTCATCTCTCCATGGACTTTATCACTGATTTACCCTCTTCAAGAGGCTTTTCCGTGGTTTGGGTAGTCACAGACCGTTTCTCACGGGCTGCTCATTTCGTACCTCTAAAAGGCCTTCCATCTGCTCCGGTGCTGGCACAACTTTTTATAAAGGAAATATTCCGTCTCCATGGTTGCCCAGAGGTCATCATTTCAGACCGTGGAACACAGTTTGTTGCAAGATTTTGGAGAGCCTTTTCTCGTGTTTGTGGAATCAAACTGAATTTTTCCTCTGCATACCACCCCCAAAGCAATGGTCTCACTGAGAGGACTAATCAAGAGCTCGAAAAATTCCTCAGATGCTTCATTTCAGCTAAACATGACGACTGGGTTGATTTGTTACCATGGGCAGACTGCAAATGTAGACTTAACCTCATGTGTCAAACTCCCATTGTCCAATGGATTGTAAGCTTGCGAGCAGGGCCTTCTCACCTCTTTGTCTGTTTTACCCAGTTTGTTTATTAGTTTACTATGTTTGTGCCCAATTGTAAAGCGCTACTGAATATGTTGGAGCTATATAAATAAATGATGATGATGATGATGATGATGATGATGATGTCTGTGAGGACCCTCTTGAAGCAATTTGCAATGGGTCTTCACAATGTGCTCTATAAAAAAAAAAAATACTTAATAAAATATAAACAACAGAACATAATACTGCATTTTTAGGACATTTTAATTTTTGGCATGTTAGCAAACAAATGTTAGAGGCATTTAAATAAAAAGTGTGCTATTTGTAATTTGCTGACACATATATTTTATGCATTTATTATCCTTTATTTATATAGCGCCTACATATTAAGATGAAGTATTAAAAGTACAGAAAAAAAGGAGAGCATTTAAATGACTAAACAAAAAAAAAACACTCGAAAATAGATTTTGAAAGATAGCAAATCTAACCCCACAACATTTTTTCAGTAGAAATCCCAAAAGAAAATTAAACTTTCCATCTCTGTTAACAAAGGAAGTAAATATTGTGTAGAAATTGCCTATGTGCACCATTAACTGTTATCTGTCTAATACAGTAGAAGGTGCAGTTACATCTGAAGAAGATTAAGACATGTAAAGCACCTGGTTCAGATGGTTCCCACCCATGTGTGCTAAAGGGACTTAGTTCAGTAATTAATGGACCACTATTTATTTTATTTATGGATCCACATAACCGGGCTAGTGTAACAAGATTGGCAGAAAGCAGATGTGGTACCAATCTTTTAAAAGGAAATAAAATCAGGATCAGGGTATTATAGGACTGAGAGCTTGACATCAGTCCTGAATCAAATATTTTAAGGCATTCTGAGGGATGTGAATCAGAAATATATTACAGGAAATCATTCACACAGGGTCAGTATGGTTTCACAAAGTACCAGTTATGCCTAAGAAATCTTTCAAACTGGATCTAGTAGTGCAAATGATGTGATATATTTGGATTTTGTGAGTGATTGATACTGTTCCACAGTCTGGTGCATAAGTTGAGAGCACTAAATCTCAGAGAAGAATTATATACATGGGTAGAGAACTTGTTGAAGGATAGATAAATGGTAAATGGAAGGGGGTAAATGTAAAGATAAATGAAACATACAAAAGGGCCTACCTGATCTCCACTGCTCCACGTGCCAATCACATCGCACCATGTGCCAATCACACCTCTCCACGTGCCAATCACACCGCACCATGTGCCAATCACACCTCTCCACGTGCCAATCACACCTCTCCACATGTCAATCACACCTCTCCACGTGTCAATCACACCTCTCCACGTGTCAATCACACCTCTCCAAGTGCCAGTCACACCGCACTACGTACCAATCACACCGCACCACGTGCCAATCACACCTATCCAAGTGCCAGTCACACCGCACTACGTACCAATCACACCTCTCCACGTGTCAATCACACCTCTCCACGTGCCACACACACCTCTCCACGTGGCTATCCCACCGCACCATGTGCCAATCACAGCTCTCCACGTGCCTATGACACTGCACTACGTGCCAATCACACCTCTCCACGTGTCAATCACACCTCTCCACGTGCCAATCACACCTCTCCACGTAGCTATCCCACCGCACCATGTGCCAATCACACCTCTCCAAGTGCCAGTCACACTGCACTACGTACCAATCACACCTCTCCACGTGTCAATCACACCTCTCCACGAGCCAATCACACCTCTCCACGTGGCTATCCCACCGCACCATGTGCCAATCACACCTCTCCACGTGCCTATGACACTGCACTACGTGCCAATCACACAGCACTACGTGCCAATCACACCACACCATGTGCCAATCACACCTCTCCACGTGCCAATCACACCTTTGCATGTGCCAATCACACCTCAATTTCGTACTAGGCCAGAGCGCGGGACTGCAGATATTCATGATAGGAAAGACTCCCGTCTGAATATCTTACTCACCAGTGGTGAGGGTCTAACCAGGAGGGAAATGGAATGGGCACTGTCTCCTCTTGATGGCTGTCTAGCACTCCCAAGAATGACTTCTAGGAAATGGATGTAATACCTCAAAACTCCCACAGGATAATCTGTCCTTGCTGGTATTTACCACCCATTCTAGTGTTAACTACAACAACAACAGCAGCGCCCTGGTCCTATCAACACTTTATGTCATTGGAATGCTGCGCAACATTAACCTCTAACATTAGAGTAGTGCACTTATCTAAGACACCCACAATACCGTACAGTCAGAAAAAGAAAAACCAAGGAATAAAGTCACAGGATAAAATACCAAAAGCTTCCTTTATACCCACAGGTCTAATCCCCGATTACTCGTGCACAGAGACCTAACACCTGGTTACTCATATCCACAGGCCCAAATCCTGGCTACTCATGCCCACAGACCTAAAGACTGGTTACTAAACTGGGCACCAATTTTACCTAAGGTACCCTAGGCCATGTGTCCGCCTGAAAGTGCCATGGGCCTAGTGCCCAAAAACGCACCTCTGGGCCTCTTGTCCTAATATTAAGAATAAGTGTGCAGACGCAGGCCCGTGAAAAAGGTGCCCAAGGGCATTTTCCTGGCAGCTTTCTTGGCAACAGAGGGGAACTGTGATAGCTTAGTGCTTACCCTACAGCTGTTTTTATTGTGGGTCGTCTTCTGCAGTCTTCTTGACTATACCCCGATGTCTTCCTTCTTCTCTGTCGGTGACACCTTTTTTTTTTCTCTTGTTCTCCGTCATCTTCTGTCTTGCTAAAAATAAGCCATAGCAAGGGGGCGGGGCAATCACACAGTGAGCCTGGTCTGTGATTTGGACCAAGGCAAATCTCTTTAGTTTCGTTTTATTGCAGGTCCTAAAGTTATAAGAGGTGTACCACAGTGATCCATAGGAAAATGTCCTTTTCATGTTTTTAATAAGATGACCTATAATATAAAAAGTCCATATTTGCTCGTGACTCTAAGCTATATAGGGTTACTAAAGAAAAGAAAGTATAGTACATTGCTAAGGAAAGCTTTAGACAAAATGATGAAAATAATGCAGATACATGTAGGGTTATGCACCAAGGTCTTGGCAACAAGTATGGTATTTCTATATTAACTGGAATACAGTTGAATAAGGAGTAGATAGTACTAGTTGACAGCAAGCTGAGTGGCAGTACACAGTGTCAGGCAGCAGCTGCAAAAGCAAATTAAATAATGTGATGCATAAAGAGGAAGATAAATGCACATAATGCAAACATGGTATTACCATTGTGTCTCTAGTTAGACCACATCTTGTCTTTAGAGGTACAGTTTGGGACAAAAGGCTGTAAGAAAGACATAGGAGAACAAGAGAGAGCTCAGAGATAAACAAATGTATTAATTAAAAGAGGTTTGTTCACTTTGGGTATAAACAGGCACCTCCCATAGACCTACCTAATATGTACTAAGAAATTCAGGGTTAAAACAAAAATTTGTCTAATCAACTTTTGGCAGTAAGGAAAACACAGAGCACAAGGGGTCATCATTTGACATTTAAGAATGATGGTTTTTACGTTGCGAATGTTAGGAACCCCTCCAGCCAGTACAGAAAAACCCGGAGTTTGCTCTGAAGTCTGGTGTTCACTGTTGCCCCTAGTGGGGGGGACAGACTTGGCTGCAGACAAACAGTCGAGAGATGTGGACCGGCTAAGGAGAACCCCGGAGTGTTATGACAGACAGCAGCGTGGGGTCCAGGCCAGAATCGGGGCCGGCAGTAGACAACGTATCCAGAGAACAAACCAAGGTCAGGGGTCACAGGCACAGGTTCAGAATCCAGGGACAGGCGTAAGATCAGAGTCACTAGCAGAGAATCAGAATCCGATTTCAAGAAATAGATCAGGGTCAGAAGCACAGGTTCAGAGTCCAGGAACAGGCAATGGTCATACACGGGAAATCAATCTTAGGTTAAACACCAAACACAGGGACAAAGTAGCAGGCAGCAGTACTGAAACAGGATGCTATAACCGGCAGTGAGGCTCAGTTCTCACTGCCTTAAATAGTCCAAGTAGCCAATCAGGGAATAGCCCTAACAAGTATTCTCAGAAGTAGCCTAATAGATAGGGGTGCTGGTGGCCAATAGTAATGCAGTGCTCAGCTGCATAATAAATAATACACACACAAACACTGCCTCCTAAACACCTGGGTAGCCATGATTGGCTATCACCTAACTAGCCCTGTGCGCGCGCGCCCGCCTATTAACCAGCTGGGCGTGCGCCGCGACAGGGAGCCTGGAGCGTCCCGGTTGTTGCCCAGGCAACCGGGACGCGGAAACCGGAATGACATCCCGGTTGCCATAGCGACGGCTGGGACGCCATAGCGACAGCTGGGGCGCCCAGAGAGTTTCGGCAGTGCCCGCGGCCGCCGCAACCACTAACAGCGCATAGGAAGGATTCTTTACCAAGAGCATTCAAAGGTGTTCTTTACTGTAATGCTAGGTACACATGGGCCCGATGATTGCACGAAAAACCTTCAATCAGCCAACATCCGACCGTTTGGTCAGATATCGTGTTAGAATAACAGACTGGAAGCTTTAAAAGGAGGGTGGTGTTTAAAATCAATGTTCTTCTTCTGTTAACCATGGTTACCTGCAAGGAAACATGTACAGTCATCATTGCTTTGCACAAAAAAGGCTTCACAGGCAAGGATATTGCTGCTAGTAAGATTGCACCTAAATCAACCATTTATCGGCTCATCAAGAACTTCAAGGAGTTGTTCAATAGTTGTGGAGAAGGATCCAGGGCGATCAGGAACATCCAGCAAGCGCCAGGACCGTCACCTAAAGTTGATTCAGCTGCGGAATCAGGGCACCACAGTGCAGAGCTTGCTAAGGAATGGCAGCAGGCAGGTGTGAGTGCATCTGCATACACAGTGAGGCGGAGACTTTTGGAGGATGGCCTGGTGTCAAGGACAGCAAAAAAGCCACTTCTCTCCAGGAAAAGCATCAGGGACAGACTGATATTCTGCAAAATGTACAGGGACTGGACTGCTGAGGACTGGGGTAAAGTAATTTTTCTGATGAATCCCCTTTCAGATTGCTTGGGGCATCTGGGAAAATGCTTGTCCGGAGAAGGAAAGGTGAGCGCTATCATCTGTCCTGTGTCATGCCAACAGTAAAGCATGCGGAGACCATTCATATGTGGAGTTGCTTCTCAGCCAAGGGAGTGGCCTTACTCACAATTTTACTCAAGAACAGAGCCATGAATAAAGAATGGTACCAAAATATCCTCCAAAAACAACTTCTCCCAATCATCCAAGAACAGTTTGGTGATGAACAATGCTTTTTCCAGCATGATGGAGCACCTTGCCATAAGGCAAAAGTGATAACTAAGTGGCTCGGGGATCAAAACATCTAAATTTTGAGTCCATGGTCAGAACACCCCCCAGACCTTAATCCTATTGAGAACTTGAGGTCAATCCTTAAGAGGTGAGTGGATAAACAAAAACCCACAGATTCTGACAAACTCCAAGCATTGATTAGGTAAGAATGGGCGGTCATCACTCAGTTATCGACCCAGAAGTTGATTGACAGCATTCCAGGGCGAATTACAGAGGTCTTCAAAAAGAAGGGTCAACACTGCAAATATTGACTCTTTACATAAACTTAATGCAATTGTCAATAAAAGCCTTTGACACTTATGAAATGCTTGTAATTTTACCTCAGTATACCATAGCAACATCTGACAAAAAGGTCTAAAAATCCTGAAGCAGCAAACTTTGTGAAAACCAATACTTGTGTCATTCTCAAAACTTTTGGCCATGACTGTATAGGATTAACCTCCTCTGGGTGGATTATATAGGACTATCCTCCTCTCAGGGGTATATAGAATAGAACTATCTTCCTCTGCTTGGTATATAGAATAGGACTAGAGTCCTTTCGGGGGATTATATAGGGTTAGCCTCCCCTGGGTGGAATATATAGGGTTAGCCTAATCTGAGTAGTAAATAAAGTCTAGACTCCTCTGACTGGTATATATATATATATATATATATATATATATATATATATATATATATATATATATATATTGGACTAGCCTCCTCTGACTGGTATATATATACATAGATATAGGACTAGCCTCCTCTGGGTGGTATCTAATATATAAATGTCTAGTGGCGTGTGTTAGTCTGTCTGTGTGTGTGTGGAAAAAAATAAAACCAAGCTGCAGCGCCACCTGCTGGGCGGAGTTATACACTGACCTACTAAATTCTTAGGGGCATATTCAATTAGCTTTCGGGTTACCGCGAAAAGTGCGCGTTCTTGCGGGTATTACGGTACCGCAGTAATGCGGATTTTCGTTCGCAACCCTATGGGCTGTATTACGTTTCGCGGCTGTTCCGGCGCGAATCCGAAAGCTAATTGAATATGCCCCTTAGTGTGTGTGGAAAAAAAAAATCAGAAAGGGCTGAACTTTGGTATACTAAGATGTTTTTCATTTGTTAATTTAATTTGTTAATTGGTAAAAGTGTTTATAAAGATTTTAAAAAAAAAAAATATATTTCTTGAAGGAGAAGTGACAGTTGGGAGTGGTTGGTGGTTACCGGGGGTGACAGTGGGGAGTGGTTGGTGGTTGCCGGGGGTGACAGTGGGGAGTGGTGGGTGGTTGCCGGGGGTGACAGTGGGGAGTGGTTGGTGGTTGCCGGGGGTGACAGTGGGGAGTGGTTGGTGGTTGCCGGGGGTGACAGTGGGGAGTGGTTGGTGGTTGAGGCCTGGGCTATGGCCCAAATGTATGACAAGAACCTTTTTACCACCTTAAGTAGCTTGATTTGACTAGAATGCATGAGTATCATGCACGGGTTAACTTGTATATATATATATATATATATAGCACTAGCCCCCTCTGACTGGTATATGTAATATAATGTAATGTATATGTATTAGGGATATATGGGTAGGGGGAGGTATCCCGTCACCATGGAGACGATCCCCGCAGCACAGCGCAGACCACGTTACATCTCTCAGGGGGTGATCTCTCCCCCCCCCCCCCCCCCCCCCCTCCCCCCCCTCCCCTCGGCAGCAGTGGTAGCGCCCCGCGTGGAACGCAGCGCAGACGTCACTGTGAGGCCCCGCCCCCCGGGTCAGGCCTGGCTGTGTCTGGCAGTGACGACATTGGAGTGAGAGCGGCCCCGGGCTGGAGACTGATCCCGGGAGAGACATGCTGGCTGCGGGGTGGCTGCTGCTGCTGCTGGCTCAGCTCTCCCCGGTGCTCGGAGGGAAGGAGTGCGAGAAGCCGTGTGTCAACGGGGTGTGCCAGGAGAGCAGCGGCCAGTGTGTGTGTGAGCCCGGCTGGACCGGAGAGCAGTGCCAGCACTGCGGGGGCCGCTTCATGTGAGTCCGCCTGCCCCTGCCCTGTGTCCTGTGTACCCGCTGTGTACCCTGTGATGTGCCCTGTGCTGTGTTGTGCTCTGTGCCCAGTGTGCCTTATGTTTTGCCCGGTGTGCCCTGTGCTGTGCCTTATGGTTTGCCCGGTGTGCCCTGTGCTGTGCCTTATGATTTGCCCGATGTGCCCTGTTCCCAGGGTTCTCTGTGATGTGCCCTGTGGTATGCCTGGTGTGTCCTGTGCACAGGGTTCTCTGTGGTGTGCCCTGTGCCAGTGGTGCTTTGTGCCCTTTGCCCAGGGTGATCTCTGTGCCCTGGGGTACTCGGTGTCCTGTGGTTTTCCTGGTGTACATGTGGTGCCTTATGGTTTGCCCAGGGGCGCCCTGTGCTGTGCCTGGGGTGCTCTGTGCCCAGGGTGATATATGTGCCTTGTGGTTTGCCTTGGGTGCTCTGTGCCTGGGTTACCCTGTGCTGTGCCTGGGGTGCCTTATGGTTTACTTGGTGTACCCTGTTCCCAGGGTTCTCTGTGATGTGCCCTGTGCTTTGTGCCCTTTGCCCAGGGTGGTCTCTGTGCCCTGTGATTTGCCTGGGGTGCCCTGTGGGTTTCCCTGTGTACATGTGGCGCCTTATGGTTTGCCTGGGGTGCTCTGTGCCCAGGGTGCCATGTGCTGTGCCCTGTGTGCTCTCTGCCCTGCTCTGTGCTGGTGTGTGCTCTTCGCCCGGTGTGCTGTGCCCTATGTGTACAGGGTGCACTGTGTAATATTTTTGGCGTTTGTTATAAGGGAGCTGTGTTACAGTGTGACTGTTATAAAGGAGATGTATATTAGCGTGTACTATTGTGTGTGTGTGTGTGTGTGTGTATTATAAAGGAGCCATGTTACAGATTGTGTGCTTTGTCTGTTATTAGGTACTTGAGGTATAGTGTATGTAGTGTGTGTCATAAGGGGGATATGACTGCTGTGCGTGTGTCTGTTATTAGGGTTATATGTCAGTGTGTGTTATGTTAGTGTGGCTGATATAAGCAGCATTATCACATACAGGTTTTCTCCCTGTTTTTCCTGGTTTTCCGCAGTGTTCCCACTTACTGTCACACCTCTTCCTTTTTCCCAGTTGTTCCCCATTTAACATAAAAAAACAACAGATGAAGGTGACCATTCTGTGTTTATGACTATGACACGGAAGTTATGTTAAATGGTTGTGTGTTGTTGAACTACATGCATAACATGGGCGTGCATGTACAGTGTACAAACACTTACAGGTTGTATGTAATATAGGTGTGGATATCACTATATAAGGATATATATAATAATTTCTGAAGTTACTTGGTACCTTTTTATATCTGAAATCCTCTCTGGTTTTTCTCCTTGTACTTTTAGGTTCTGCTTATAGAAAGGGAAACTATGTATTAGTGAAGGTGATACAGTGTACTGTGTGTGGTAATGGATATTATCACTTGATGTGTGAACTTGCAGTGCTTATCTGATCCAAAATCATCAAACCGGTTTCTTGTGTTTTTTTTTTTTTTAAGCTTCTGGATGGTATCTCATGCAGAACGATGCATATATGAAATAAGCTTTAAATATTTTGCAGATGGTCCATAAATTGCTTATCCTTTGTACTAGGAAGTTAAGATACCGTATATACTCGAGTATAAGTCGACCCGAATATAAGCCGAGGCACCTAATTTTACTTCATAAAACTGGGAAAACTTATTGACTCGAGTATAAGCCTAGGGTGGAAAAGAGCGCTAATTTAAAAAACCTAAATAAAAATGATAGGTTCAATCTATGAAATCATTTTTAGCTAAACCATAAATAACAGTAGATGACAAGGAACATTCATAAATGATTATAAAATCGAGAGAGAGAGATTTTTCACTTACGCGGCAGTTGCGTTGGAACGCATATGCAGAAGTTGAAGCCGAGGGACCGGACACCAGGTAAGTTCACCCGTGTATAAGCCGAGTGGCCTTTTTCAGCATACAAAAGTATGCTGAAAAACTCGGCTTATACACGAGTATATACGGTAATTGGGATTTGCCTTAACGACTTTTAACTTCCAACTGGAATCTAATCCGTGGTCATTCATCTGTTCCGGTAGAGATGGCCGCCATATTGAATATAATTTTGTAATCTCCGCTGTTGAGTGTCATGTGATGATGGGATCTAACTTACTGTAGAATAGGAAATGTTTGAAGACTGCATGGAAGAGAATGAGACAGCTATGGAACCTGAGACAGGCTAAGACTGGTTATACAATACAGAACATTTCTTATCAAAATTAATGATTTTACCAATGACTGAAAGTCCCAATCACCTGATTCATGTATACATACTATACTCGTTTTACACGATTTACCTTCAGATCTGTGCTCTTCATCTGTCATAACCATCAGCTGAAAAGATCGTCACTCTGTAAACTCTATGGAGATCTGCGTACACACTGCAGAATTTATCCAATTTTATGAAGTCAAATCAAACGATACAATGTGCTTTGGAAGGATGAAACATGATTGTTGCAGTGTACACACTAATGTGATATCGGACCTGACGGTTGTTTATCATGTGATTGGCATGATAATCGGCTGAAAAACCTGTAGTGTGTACCCAGCCTTAAGCTGGGTACACACTACAGAAATTTCAACCAACTTTTTATGCCGAGCGATTTTACATGCGATCGATGTTCCGATCGCTCGGTCCATGGACTGCATACACACCAGCCTTGTTTAGGACGATAAAGGGAAGAGCGAACGTCCCTTTAGCGACTTTTTACAGCCATGTTGTTGTGAGCAATGACTGTAATTTCATACTCACTGTCGTGGATCGGTAGGAAGTTTATACACATTACACAGCGGAAACGAGATTGGAACGAAAATATTAAATGGTACGACTAACCAAATGAGGCGACAATCGTCCATTGGGCAGACTTTCGACCATTGTGTCACTGCACACACTGACCCGACTTTTGAACGAGTGGTCGTATGTCTGCTGATTAAGCCAATTATTGGACGAAAACCGTGTAGTGTGTACCTAGCTTAAGTCTGGTGAGCACCATAGTAAGAGGTCTGCTGGTTTCCTTGATTACTGTCTCAATGCTAAATAGTTTACTGATTACTGTTCAATGTTGTATGTTTTTTAATAAAATTTTAGTGAAATATTGTCAGTATAATGATGTTCCCTGTTCTTTCCTTAGTTAACTTCTGCAAGTTTTTCAGTGAATGTTCAGGGGAGTCTATAGTACAAAGATAAGTGTGACGGTAAACTTTGTGTAACAAGAACTTGACGCACAAGGAAATGGTTTTGTTGTGTTGTCCCTTTGTGAACACACCTTGCAAATTCTTTTTCTGTCCGTATGAGCAAAATATGTAATATTCAACTGAAAGTAACCGCGGAGAAAGCCAATTATGTATCTTGAGAACATTCCTTATTAATGTTCTAAACTAGTCATTCTACGATTTGTTGTTGCTGCCACTGACTCCGAATAGTCGACTGTACTCTCTTTACAGCTAGCTTGTTCATTGCCATGCATATAATAGTAGGGAGTTATTAGCAGGTAACCAGGTTAGTGCCTTGACCGGCTTCCAAGTCTGCATCCAGTGAAAGGTTGGATGAAACTAGGAAGATATTTACTAGGTAATCCATAGAAAGATCAAACAATAGGTACAGTGTGCTCATAATTTCTCCAGCAGGAATTGAAGCTATTTTCTTATAAAGCTTGTCCAAATTTACATGACTTTAACATAGGAAGGCCTACAGGGCGATTATGTATTATATAGGACCTAGCTGAACTGCCGTTATGCAATAAATGGTATGTACAAAAATAATAGCGCACTGCAAATATCATCATCACCATTTGTTTATATAGCGCCACTGATTCCGCAGCGCTGTACAGAGAACTCACTCACATCAGTCCCTGCCCCATTGGAGCTTACAGTCTAAATTCCCTAACACACACACAGACACGGGTCAATTTGTTAGCTGCCAATTAACCTACCAGCATGTTTTTGGAGTGTGGGAGGAAACCGGAGCACCCAGAGGAAACCCACGCAAACACAGGGAGAACATACAAACTCCACACAGATAAGGCCAATGTCTGGAATTGAACTCATGACCTCAGCGCTGTGAGGCAGAAGTGCTAACAACTTAGCCACCGTGCTTCCAAATAACCCCTTGTAAACTGGAAATGATTGCGATGAATGATCATGGTTTGCACTAGGATCTCCTTGGTGCTGGGTAAGATAAGCTGTGGGGTAAGAATGTAGGTAACCAATGTATATGTAATCGTGGATAATGTCAAAAAGTATTCTGTGGATCTATATGATACAATTTGTGCTGTATAATCTAGCTTTGTCCTGGCCAGTATTTATGTTGCCCATTTGTGAATTTTCCTATTCCATGTAATAAATTGTTTTGACATATTATCCACTTTTATCAACGATTGCATATATATTGGTTACCTACATTTTTTCCCATAGACTATCTATTAGGCGCTAAAGAGATTCTATTGCATATTATATATAATATATACTCCTAAAAACATAATGGTAGGTTAATTGGCTACTAACAAATTGACCCTAGTCTGTGTGTGTGTGTCTGTGTGTTTTAGGGAATTTAGACTGTAAGTCCCAATGGGACAGGGACTGATGTGAGTGAGTTCTCTGTACAGCGCTGTGGAATTAGGTAAATCTGACGGTAAATCATGTAAAATGTGTGTAGTGTGTATACAGGAATCGGCTTTTTAATCGTTAGTAAAATCATTAAGATATCGCAGTGAAGTTTTGTGTAGTATGTACTCAGCAGTACTGTATCCTAGTATAGATATAATGTATTACTTGTTGCCTGTTCCACCTGCAGCCAACCAGTTAGATCACTTGTACTTCACAGGCTGAAATAATTTAAGTAAAGATCTTATGTGGTCACAGCTTGTAGCCAATAACAATCGTAATAACCCGTCACCTAGGAGATGGACCAATATAAACTCTAAAAAGTGTTTCTATGTATACATGTGTGCCTTAGTTTCCGGGGAAAACCTAAATGTAATTGTTTGCTACTATAGTGAAACCTTTGTTTTAAATTTGAGTCCGTCCTGTTATACTTGACATCTCCTCTGGCAGATATGGTCATTAAAATCAACTTGCAAAAATCGATTGTAGGAATTTCTTCTGGCTGTCACCCGCGGCTCTTCCTTCGTTTCTTCACGTGGAAGGTTTTGGTCCGGTCGGCCAGATTGAGATGGCTGGACCTGGGAGCGTCTCAGACTGTTTAATCTAAATCCTGCTTAATTCGGTTGTTATGGTGGGGACTGGTGCAATGATAACATGATTTCTTTATTCAGAATAAAACAGCTGGATATGTGATTATCTGAAGACAAGCACAGCGGGACAGAATAACAGGACTTATACTGATTACTATTTGTATGTTGAACATGTATTAAATGCACAATTAGAACAGGATAAACTGAATACATATTGGAATCGATAATAAATCTAAGTAATAAGACCTCAAAGCTTCACATACAAATATCCAGGCTATGTGCAAGGTTTTATCCCACAGCCTTGGAACAGTCACTGAGCTACAGAATTAGTTGCACAATATCACAGACTTAATAATGTAAGCATATAGCGGAAATATCCTGAAATTGTGCAACGAATCCAGCGTAAAGCAGAGAGGGAAGCTGGTATCAGCGTAGTAGTTGGAGTCTGTAAACAATGCTGCCTGTTATGTCCGCGGTAGCATTAGATGGTTCACGTATGCTGTTCCCAACTATCTTCTCTGCTTCTACTACATGCTCCTTACAAATCAATTTTGCTAAGTGACTTCCCTAAACAATTATAGTTCTTCCTGTCCTTTACGCTGAGTACACACTAATGCAATAATTGTGCAGATCACGCGATAAACGACCGTTTGGTCAGATATTGCAAGTGTGTGTTCGAACCCGCCGATCATACTTTATCGTACTAAAACACATCCCAACTGTTTTATAAACTTCCTAAAAATCACGATCAACGATAGAACAATGTCGGGCAAATGTGGAAATGTGTACGCACTCGCGACTCGCAGCATAGACAGATATCTGTAGAGTGTACATAGGTACGATCTTTTCAGCAGATGGTTTTGAGAGATGCAGATCTCAGATTTGACGATAAATCGTGTAGGTGTGTGCGCGTGAATCGGCGCGCTCGTCACTCGCTTGAGAAGTCGTTACAGATATTGCATCTGAAGTAGATTGCATAGGTGCGTACCCAGATTAACTCTCGGACACTGTGTAAGCCTTGCAAGTAGACTGCTAATTACACTGAATGGTGATGTCCTGGCGATGTCTACAGAAGTACTGTTATTGGGCGGGCAAGCTGTTGAGTAGATTGTATTTATCCATTTAAGTGTAAAAGAGGCATGAAGGTTTGAACGAGACCTTTAAAACACTGGCATATACCGGCCTCTGTGTGATATCTTTATCGCTAGAGAAAAGTCTGCCATCCTGAAATATTGGAGGCATGAGCGTGACTTTTAATGAATAAATATGCAGTATTTACTGTTTCAGTCTAGACAGCTTATTATCTATGTCCCCTTGTGTAGTAATTCTATGTTACCCTTATATTGTTGACCTTGTGATGTGTCATGATTGAATTTTGCGAGTATTTAGCGTAATGATGCAGACGTTTTGTAATGTGACGACCTTCCTCTGTTCAGACATGTTGCTGCCTGTTCTTCAGGCTTTTATCTGGTGTTAACATACTGCAGTGTTTCAAGTTTAACTTTTGAAGTGGGAGCTAATAAAACATACTGGTAGGTTAATTGGCTGCTAACAAATTGACCCTAGTCTGTGTGTCTGTCTATGTCTGTGTCTGTGTGTGTGTTAGGGAATTTAGACTGTAAGCCCCAATGGGGCAGGGACTGATGTGAGTGAGTTCTCTGTACAGCGCTGCGGAATTAGTGGCGATATATAAATTAATGATGAAAGTGGATTTGTCTGCAGTGGAATCGTGTTATTCACCTGCGGGGACTGCAGCCGTTGTGCTTGTTGAACCAATACACTGCCTGTAACTAAACTAGGAGCTGTTGCCTTTTCTCCTCCGCCATGCTGCTAGCTCCTAGTGAATCCATAGGCTTTTTATTTTTTTCTCTCGCAAAAATTTCTGCATCTACCTCCAGTAGGGGAACAGGTTTACCTGAAAAATATCCACTCAAAATGCACTAAACTGCTATTGACTTTTTTTACACTTTAAATAGGAGATTTGTTTTCTTAAGTACCTGTAGTTGTATTGTAGTACTTTGGTAGTAGTTATATATTTATGTGCTGGTTGGTACCTCTAGAAGATTCTGGGCTGAAGTACATAGGTGACGTTACTGCTGCATATGTAGTGATAGATTTAATTACACTGCTGCTCATAGAGGTGACGTTATAAAGAGGCATGTTCTTCGTTGATACCTTACTGAATCTCCTACCTTCATGGAGAGCAATTTAAACATCCACCAAACCAAAGAACTTCAATTTTCAGGCAAAACACATTATTCAGTGTTCTTCTGCAATTCTACTGCAGATCTGTTTAGAAATTAAAGTATACCTCCCCACTGCATTAAACAGTTGCCTCCCTCCTCTTTAGGGCAGTGTCCCGATCAAGGTAAAATAAATAAATCAAAAAAACACAACTGCTGAGACTGCAGTCATTTGAGCTGCTGTGATATCGCTGTCCTGGAGTGTACTGTGTGGATTGGTTGATTCAAAGTAAGTCTGACATGTCAGTCACTCTGTAACTGCTGAGTTAGAGAAGCACCTCTGTCCCTTTACATGGCAACCTGCTAGCGATCTGTATAAAGTATAATGTAATATACATGGAATAGAAGAGACAGTTATGGGGCTGGGTGGTGTGAGCGTCTGATCAGCGTAACATATATTCCGGCAATTGGTAACCGGTCATCCCTTCATTGCTAGAATACTCCAAACACTGTAACAATGGCACGCTTGTAAAAATACATTTGCTGAATATTTTTATACTGTATGTTATACTCTGAGCGATATAATGTGGACAACAGCACAGACTATTTCAGCTTGGTGTACTGTATATCCAGATAAGAGTAGGGGTGTTGGCCAAAAGTTTTAAGAATGACACAAATATTTGGTTGTCACTTTTTGCTGCTTCAGTGTTTTTAGACCTTTGTGTCAGATGTTGCTATGGTATACTGAAGTAAAATTACAAGCATTTCATAAGTGTTAAGGGCTTTTATTGACAATTACATTAAGTTTATGCAGAGTCAATATTTGCAGTGTTGACCCTTCTTTTTGAAGACCTCTGCAATTCGCCCTGACATGCTGTCAATCAACTTCTGGGCCACTTACTGACTGATGACTGCCCATTCTTGCCTAATCAATGCTTGGAGTTTGTCAGAATTTGTGAGTTTTTGTTTGTCCACCCGCCTCTTGAGGATTGACCACAAGTTCTCAGTGGGATTAAGGTCTGGGGAGTTTCAATGTCTTCATCCCAGAGCCACTTAGTTATTGCCTTTGCCTTATGGCAAGGTGCTCCATCACGCTGGAAAAGACATTGTTCGTCACCAAACTGTTCTTGGATGGTTGGGAGAAGTTACTCTTGGAGGATGTTTTGGTACCAATCTTTATTCATGGCTGTGTTCATAGGCAAAATTGTGAGTGAGCCCACTCCCTTGGCTGAGAAGAAACCCCACACATGAATGGTCTCAGGATGCTTTACTACTGGCATGACACAGGACAGATGGTAGCGCTCACCTTTCCTTCTCTGGACAAGCGCTTTTCCAGATGCCCCAAACAATCTGAAAGGGGATTCATCAGAGAAAATTACTTTACCCCAGTCCTCAGTAGTCCAATCCCTGTACCTTTTGCAGAATATCAGTCTGTCCCCGATGTTTTTCCTGGAGAGAAGTGGCTTCTTTGCTGGCCTTCTAGACACCAGGCCATCCTACAAAAGTCTTTGCCTCACTGTGCGTGCAGATGCACTCACACCTGCCTGCTACCATTCCTAAGCAAGCTCTGCACTGGTAGTGCCCCGATCCTGCAGCTGAATTAACTTTAGGAGACGGTCCTGGCGCCTGCTGGACGTTCTTGGGCGCCCTGAAGCCTTCTTCACAACTATTGAATCGCTCTCCTTGAAGTTCTTGATGAGTCGATAAGAGGTTGATTTAAGTGCAGTCTTACTAGCATTAATATCCTTGTTTGCGAAGCTTTTTTTGTGCAAAGCAATGATGATTGCACGTGTTTCCTTGCAGATAGCCATGGGTAACAGAAGAAAAACAATGATTTCAAGCACCACCCTCCTTTTAAAGCTTCCAATCTGTTATTCTAACTCAATCAGCATGACCGAGTGATCTCTAGCCTTGTCCTCATCAACACTCACCTGTGTTAATGAGAGAATCACTGATCTGATGTCAGCTGGTCCTTTTGTGGCAGGTCTGAAATGCAGTGGAAATGTTGTTTTTGGGATAAAGGTCATTGTCATGGCAAAGAGGGACTTTCAATTAATTGCAATTCATCTGAGCACTCTTCATGACATTCTGGAGTACATGCAAATTGCCATAATAAAAACTGAGGCAGCAGACTTTGTAAAAAAAAATAATATTTGTGTCATTCTCAATACTTTTGGTCATGACTGTACAAAGGAAGGAGTTCCGTGCTCACAAGAGCTTACATTCTAGAGGTGCTGAAGTTTGCCAAGCAGATGTCTTGCCAGCATGATTTGTCTTGCTAGGCATGTTACTTCATGTGTAATGGCATTTTATTTGTTTTAATAGAGCTGCTATCAGTTGTTATCGCAGGGTACATACAGCTGCAGTGGACATTGACCAGTTTATTGCACAGCTAATGTGTTTATGGCTGCAGTTGCCAGAATATAGCACAATAATGATGTGTGAGGTGTGCTGGAGTCATTTGATGCTGTTTTTGTTTGCTGTAGGAAATATTTGTATAATGTTTGAGAGGTAATAACAGCCCTCAGAATGGTTTGTTGTGTTTGTGCCAATTCTTCCAATTGTAACAGCCACTTGCACTGGTGTCTGAGTGGTAGGGTTAGTAAATGGTGTTGACCTACAGCCTCCATTGCTGCTGCTATGGGAAATCACAGTGTGACACTCACTGCTCGTTCTGTTAGTGTTGGTGATCCAAGCCCTCCAGATGAATTTCTTTGCTGTTGTGTGCGAGATTTGTGACATTTACATACTAATTCTGAATCCTAATTCTGAATCCCATCATTTTGGCCCCGCCTCTAAATGATTGTCACAATTTTGGCCAATTACAGCATGGGGTGGGGCTAAGATGACGCAATATTTGCATCATTAAGCCCTGCCCCCTGCCACTTATCTATTGCGGGGGCGAGAACCGGAAGGTTGCCCTGCTCTTCCGGGAGCCCGGGAGGTCTCCCAGATATTCCGGGAAAGTAGGCAACTGTAGGCAATGTGTTAAAGAAAAGCAGCTAATGAATCTCTAGAGACTGAAGTGTCTCTTACATTTCTGTCTTCATTACTGAAGTCATGTTGTCTTACCTGTCAGTTCTTGATTAAATCTTGGTCTCCATGAAAATGGCCACCTCCATAGGCATCAATTCATGGACATAGGACACAATTTCTGAACTGTCATCATGCCACAGGTGGCGAAGCCAACCACGTTTTGTACTGGCTCAGCATCAGGCAGAATGCCAGACTCTTCAGGGAGTGAGGGAGATCAGCCCTATTCCAGGGAGTCTCCCTGACATTCAGGGAGAGTTGGCAAGTATGGGTAATAACCTCCAAAAAAGTTTCAATATTCTTGCAAAGTTTTACACTGACCCCACCTGGCTGCTTCTTATGCTACCCGGCTGTCAAAATTTTCTGGGGAGAACACTGTTAGGTGTTGAATGCTGCAACAAATCGTGTGTGTTTATATGTATAGGACGATCTATCTTCAGTTCCAAACAGTGAATTTCTGCTTTTCAATAACACTACAGCCATGACCTCTGTCGCTCACTAGCTAGTTCACCTTTTGGCTCTTGTCCTTCACGTTAGTTTTGCAGACTCTATTACAGCGATATTGCACGTGGCTGTGCACTGTGGCCATATGGTCGCGGCATTCTCGGTAGATGAATGTGCACTTACTACATGTCAACATTAGTCACGTTCTCTGGAAACATAATGGTGGCGCTTTGTGTCGTCTCTTGTGCACAAATTTGTATGGGGCGTTTTTCAGGGTACGTTTCAGTTGAGTGCTGGGTGTGTTCAGTTTAAATCATACTTGCCAACTCTCCCGGAATGTCTGGGAGACTCCCGAAATTCAGGTCTTCCGGACTCCTGGGAGAGCCGGCAAGTATCCCGCATACGCCAACTTACTCCTCAAAATGACGCAATTTGCGGTGAATCGTGTAGTTTTGGCCCCGTCCCCGTGACAAAAACTTAATTTTGTTGTCGGGGTGGGTCCAAAATGACGCGATTCACCGCCCCTCCTGTCCTCCAACCACGGCCCCCTGCCCTGGATCTCCCGGAATTAAGTTTCCAAAAGTTAGCAACTATGGTTTAAATATTGAAAAGTTTCTATGTATTGTAAAGTAATCTCTTGCAGTCAGTGGTGAATGTCAGTAATGGCTCTTAGCCTCACTTTTATATAATGTTATTCAATAGTGACCTTAGACCTCACTATCTCCCATTAATCTGTTAATTGCTATTTATTCCCGGTCTATCTTCCATTGGCAAACACTGGAAAGCAATGGGCTTTTAGTGGTTCCTTGGTATTAAGTATTGCAGACCCGTGTTTTCTGCATTCACAAGCATTGTGTAGACTGGGGGGTATATTTACTAAACTGTGGGTTTGAAAAAGTGGAGATGTTGCCTATAGCAACCAATCATATTCTAGCTGTCATTTTGTAGAATGTACTAAATAAATGATAACTAGAATCTGATTGGTTGCTATAGGCAACATCTCCACTTTTTCAAACCTGCAGTTTAGTAAATATACCCCTAGGAGTATTTTCTTCCAGATCAGAGGGTCTAATCAGCAATTTGTGTCTGAGAATGGCAGGTACTAAGCCAATCCTAAAAACACATGGGTATGTGGGCTAAGGTGTATGTACCAGGTATGAATGAAGGGCTGGTCCTACAGTGTTAGTAGGAAGAATTCTGAAATTGTGTTTTCAAAGCTGGAAGAGATTTCTAGGCTCACAAAGTCCCGGCCTGTTTGTCTTCAGTAAAAAAAAATACAGAAAAGCAGTTTATAAGAGCGCTTATGTCTCGTAGTGTGTTTATTGTGAATTATATGTTTTATTTAGGGCTCTGAATGTGGGTCATTGTTGCTGGGCTTCCTAAAGCTTGTAATATGTGGTTTGTTTATCTATATGTTTACTTTAATTTATCTTGCTGCAGGATGAATGTGTACAAGGGCTCAGTGTTCTAGCATCTGATAGAACTTATTACAGTGTAAAGTAAGAGGTAAACAATCCCCGGGTGTCCGCAGCTGGCTTCATGTCACTAAGGTGTCACCGGAGAGAGGTCTTATAAGATGGTGAAAAGTTTCCCTCTGCGTTTGTGAGCGTCACTAGGAAATCGCTGTCACAAGTGTGATGGAATCTTTTACCTGGAAAGTAGTTACCAGGAATTGAATAATTGCTGCGGTTCAGTGATGATGTTATATACAGACGTGATTACCAACTAGCGCTGTATTACCAGCACTGGAAATTATAACTAAAAATGAGGGTTGCTCACTTCTCACAAATATATTGCGATACATTATAAAGGGGGACACTGTCCTCAATGCAAAAAAATAAAGCTAAAATTTCCCGCTAGTGTAGACAGAATGCTCACGTCCCACCGTTTCATTCACTAGTTTGATATAGTCACGAACATGCGGGCAGCAGGGCGCCATCCATTGTCTATCTCTGCAGACCTTAGGTAACATGAGCAGTCTGTTTACCGTATCCTCCAGCTGTAACCCAAATAGACAAGTGCCTGGTGAATATAGCATCCCCCTTATGCCAGTTTTAGTAATACACCTATTGTATACCACGTTTATTTATGTGGATATAGTGCCTACTGTCATATACACAGATATGATCAGCCTTTTACAGTCACTTTGTGGAGCACAGCTTCATAAGGCAAGGATGAGGAGGGTGTCATAGAGATATGACCACTAGGGTCCTCCACCTACTGTCACAGCGAGGAGCACTGCTGCGCTATTCAAATGAATAGGGGAATGTCCCACACAGATAAAATTGTAGAGAGTTTCCACCTATATCACAGAGAGGAGCGCTGCTACACAACACAGTGAGATGGGAAATGTCCCACACAGAGATAAGACTATAGAGCCTTTCCACCTGCAGTCACTATGAGGAGCACTGCTACACAGTTCATTGAAACAGGCTATGTCCTACACATAGATAAGATCATAGAGCACCTCCTCTTACAGTCACTGTGAAAAGCCAGCGACAACTGTAAAATAATGGTAGCACACAGTTTGTACAGCCAGCTTGTTTTATTAGTAAAATTAATTTAGTTTTTTGTCGAAGACTTTTTAGTTTCTCTTTTCTTTTCTTGTGGAATATTTGTTATTTTTCATGTAGAGCGTCTCGCTGTCTAGTACACATTCCCGACGTGTGTAAAGGTTAATCCGCAGCTCTCCCCACTCCTCACTATAGTTCTGCTCTCAGACAGGTATCGCAGGACATACACCCTAGAAGAGTCTGACTTTACCTTTCTACAGATTAGACAGAACCTTCTTGTACTTTTAATACATTAATGCACAGAAAACTGGTAAATAAAGAGCAGATTATTTGGGAGGTTTGGAGTTTAATGCTGACTCTCTAGGAGCCCCACTTGTAATTATATTCTTGGAGCATGAATAGAGCTGGAAGGGAAAGTCCTAGGAGGATCCTAAACCAGTCCGTGTGAGATGACTGTGGGCTGTGTATCTCACCAGTAGTTATATACAGCTCCTGCTTCATTGTGTCCCGGCTGACGATCTGGGCTGCTGTGAAAGGCAACCCAACCGGACCAGAATCTTGGCAGCGGCCATGGATTGGTCAAGTTGTAGATTATACTACCTACCTACTGGTTGGGCTTTGTCTGTTCACCCGCCCCTGTACTGTGGCCTTTGTAGGCTGACCAGTCTCTTCAACAACACTTTTCAGTGACTCGGGACCACACGTGAGGCTATTGGAACAATCTTTATTCACAGCAGATGTTCCCTGGCCTTTGCTCTTGTCTGTGGCTGGCCTGTGGTACTACAAGTCCCAGCAGGCGGTAGCAGTCAGGGTGGCAATATAAACGGTGACTTATTAATTAGTCTGCTCTTAACCATCATCCTGTTTGAGTAGATGGATGCAGAACCACTTCTGTATGCAGGGCACGCGCAGTCCTTTATATGAGTAAATGGCTCAGGGGCTCAAGTGTCTCCGGCCAATTAGAATGTTAAATGTCTCTGTGAGTAACTATTACGTTTCCTGTTGATTGATGGCGACCGTGTACTAAAGTTACCTCACTCATGTAAACAATGACTGTCTGTTATCTGCAACCTTACCTGCCAGCTCGCGTCCGTGATACGTAGGAAAAGTTCACTGTCGACAGTTGTGTTATTTTTATTTGGATTTGTGGAGTTAATCCTTTAACCTGTTCCTGTATCCAGTTACTTTCCTCCTTTGAGTTCCTTAACATGTCTGCAAAACACATTTGAGATGACTCTGGTCTGTTGCAGTCGTTCTAAAATTTGAACTGAAAGGACTTCTACCCCGATTAGTCCAAGGGCGAGGTACACTTGTGCCCAATTACTTTTTGACTCACTAGTCGGAATTCAACCTTTTTCCAGGTGCTGCTGCCTGCAGAATAGTCCAGGCAGTAGCACTTGGGGTTTTATTAATCATTATAAGGCCCAACCATGGCCTTATCTGTGTGGAGTTTGTATGTTCTCCCCGTGTTTGCGTGGGTTTCCTCCGGGTGCTCCGGTTTCCTCCCACATTCTAAAATCATACTGGTAGGTTAATTGGCTGGTATGAAAATTGACCCTAGTCTCTCTCTGTCTGTCTGTGTATGTTAGGGAATTTATACTGTAAGCCCCAATGGGGCAGGGACTGATGTGAGTGAGTTCTCTGTACAGCGCTGCGGAATTAGTGGCTCTATATAAATAAATGGTGATGATTATAGCGGCAGTACCCCTGTGGTTTAATTGGCTGGTAGCGGTAGAGTCTGTAGTGGGATGTTTTTGTTACGGCTGTAGTTCTTGTTTATATGCGTTAGGTGGACGTGATGGTGGAACGGGTCTTTACCGGCAATGAATGTTCTATTTTTCTATAGCTGTAAAACCTCATGATCTATACCAGCCTTTGGAGAGCTAAGTGAGACAGCGTCAATGTGCGCTATGTTTAATGGTGAATTTTAGTAGGATCTGGTGGTAATCCACGGGTGAAGCCGGGCAGATCAGAAGCAGGGTTCATAGTTCCGCGTTGGTGTGGGCGGCGGTGCTGTAGATTGTGGCTCGTTGGTAGAATCATTTCCTCCCACAGACTGGTTCCCTACACTAGGTGTCGGTGTCTGATACTTGGCACTAAAACACTTATTTAAATAAATTCAATTTGTGCAGATCCTGATAAGTAAAACAAATAATCTCATGTCTGATGATCCTGTAACCGATACCCCCTTCCTGGGTGTTCTGTGTAGATTGGCTCCTGCCAGCATTTGTGTAGAACAATACGGCTATTTATGTGCGTGTTTTGCCGGTTATATGGCAGATCAATATGTGGAACGTACGCTTGTCACCAGCTGCTTACATGTCAGGCCTTGCTCCAGTGACCATAAATCACTGCTGACCTGTGGTTTGTTGTCATTACATAACTGTTATTATCAGTCCGGCACAGAGAGGGTTAAGTTGCTTTCTAGATTAGATGTAACATGTCCAATTTCCTATGAGCCCGATCTTGTGATCAAAGCAGTAAATACAGATCTTGTACAGTCCTTACATAAATCTCATGATAGGCAGAGATATTCCACTTCCCATGGGACTGCTGTAGTGTTTCCGTTCACATTGCTGCGTTGTTGGGAGACCCAGGAAAAGATTATCCTGATAGAACCTGCACAGATACAGATCTTATCAACGTACACAATCAGTTATCATATGATTGCGTGCATGACAATGGGCGTGCAGTCAGGAGGCCAGAGTAAAATGCTTATACAGTCCTTCCAATATCGGTTCATTGCCCCGCTTTCTCTCCCTAGACCCCCGCCCCACCCCGCTTTCTCTCCCTAGACCCCCGCCCCACCCCGCTTTCTCTCCCTAGACCCCCGCCCCACCCCGCTTTCTCTCCCTAGACCCCCGCCCCACCCCGCTTTCTCTCCCTAGACCCCCGACCCCCACCCCGCTTTCTCTCTCTAGACCCCCGCCCCACCCCGCTTTCTCTCTCTAGACCCCCGCCCCACCCCGCTTTCTCTCCCTAGACCCCCACCCCACCCCGCTCTCTCTCCCTAGACCCCCACCCCACCCCGCGCTCTCTCCCTAGACCCCTACCCCACCCCGCTCTCTCTCCCTAGACCCCCACCCCACCCCGCTCTCTCTCCCTAGACCCCCACCCCACCCCGCTCTCTCTCCCTAGACCCCCACCCCGCTCTCTCTCCCTAGACCCCCACCCCACCCCGCTCTCTCTCCCTGGACCCCCACCCCGCGCTCTCTCCCGTTCTCTCTCCCTAGACCCCTTAGTATGTAAGCTCTTACCGGTTTTCCTGCTCCTGTCTTTACTCCATATGTCTCCCTGGAGTTCCTGAAGTATTGGTACTTTGTGTTTACTGTTCTGTACTTTGTCACCCTGTTTTGTACCACTGTTTGTACTGTGTACGGCGCTGCGGAAACCTTGTGGTGCCCACCAAATAAATGATAATAATAATAGACCCCCGCCCTCTCTCTCTCGATCGACCCCCCCCCCCCCCCCCCTCTCTGACCTTCTTCCAGACTGCTAATATTTATATTTATTTACAGGTTATCGGGATCAAGTGGATTTATAACAGACGGTCCTGGGAATTATAAATATAAAACAAAATGCACATGGCTGATTGATGGAAGGTAATCATTGTATGAAACGTCTATTTACACAGGCTAGAAGTGTGTAGGAGTGAATTAGTAGCAGCAGGATAAAAGTCCTTGTATAGACATTTAAATGAGCATTGAAGCTTCACCTTCCCTCCAGCAGTTACCTTTCATCATCTGCCCCCAGAATTGTATCGTGTTATCATTACAGAGCTTAGAAAAAAAAAATGTAAAATCCTTCATTAAGAACAATTCTGGCTGCAGCTGCTGTTTTATCATTTACATATACACCAAAGATCAAAGCTAATCTTCCATTGGAGCTATACGTGTCTTACACATTGCACAGGTCATAGCAAGATAGACGCACATTGTCCCAAATCAGCAGTCAAACTAGAACTAGTTATTAATTTCTTGTTTTCTTTGCAGTCCTCGATAATGTTATAACTGTGTAACCTTTGTAATAATTTAACACCCACATATATATATATATATATATATATATATATATATATATATATATATATATATATATATATATATATATATGAAAAAGGCATAAGGCCGTTAAGGCATTACCCGTGTACCATTACTTATCCACGCTTATGTCTGTTCTGCCTGATCTTTAATCTGTTTAAAGGTCAGAGAGGACGAAAGGTATTTTCTATGGAATCCACTAATACACTTAGTTTCCTGTGGTTTGCACGATGTTCCTGGTATCGGCACGGTTTTATGCAGTAAGGACCGTGGTAATGTTCCGTGTCCATATTACAGAACAGATTTGCACATCGCAGATGGGTCTGAATTTAATTACAGAGCAGTGCAGTTATTTACCAGAGGAAGGCTATAGACCTGGGTTCACAGAAACCAGACCAACATAATGTACAGAGATCACTATACTGCAGAGAATCCCTTATAGTGTACAGTCCTCTGATCAGTCCTTTACATGAAAGGAAACCATAGTAAAGTTTCCAAGTGGGCATTAGTCAGTATTGTCTGTTAGTATCGCCCATAACAAGGTTGTATTTCCATTACTGTCCCCGGCACGTCATAGGCAGTGTCTTGTCACGCTCCATTTAATACACACAGCTTGTATTACACACTAATGACACTCCAGCTAATCACTCTCATTTCCTTCTCACCTTTAGACTTTGATCAGACCTTTTTATTTGTTATTTAACTTGTGAATCCCGCGCTTGCCAAATAATGCCATCAGACATGTTGGCGGATTGCTGCCGGAGAATACACCAGACGGAGGGAGCTTTTAACTTGTGAAATGTGTGTGCATATAAAATATATGTACACACACGATTATATATCACTGCACGCACAACGTTGTTTGCAAAAGTGTGGTCAGAATGCATCTTTCACCGAGTCTCTAACCTCTGCAGTATACAAACTGACACATGTTCTGCACAGTTGGTATTTGCTGAACTTTACAGATTTGTTTTAAAGACCTCATAATTTGGTTTATTTGTTGGGCTTTAAATATGAGTTTGTTGATCTAATCAGTGTGGAGATCTGATGGAGCAGCGCAAGCAGGAAGACCTAACAATATCTCCCAGCGTCTGTAAGAGTGGGGGAAATCCCTGAAGAGTGAATTAAGAGACTCAGCCGCTGCAAGACACGCTTGGAATCTGGTGTCTGACAAACAAGGTGTCACCAAGTACCGACAGACAGGTTTCAGAAACCTTGGGCACTTGTCACATTAACAGTTTGATTTTTTTTTTTCTTTTCAATCTAAATTTCAGCAAATAGTAATTGTACAGAAATGTCCTGATCCAGTCTGTACCCTGCAGAAGTTGTTCCAAAAAGTTATTTACGTCGGATTAGATGATGCTGCACTTTTCTAGGATATTTGTCAAGACAAAAAGGAAGAAGCATCTAATCTGAGTTTTCATTTTTAGTTAATTATTTTAAATATCTGTGCAAACTGTAAGCGTACCATCCCTTCTGCACCCATTCATTTTCCAAGTTTGAGCACCCAGGCAGTTACATAAAATTGTTTTAGTCCAGTGTCCTCAATACTCAACTATAGGGAGACATTGACACACTACCATCTTTCAGCCTGCAATAGTGTTTTCTCCTATTCACTTACCCTGATTTACTGAGGGAGTATCCTGACTTACAGCTTTAAAGAAAAAAAAAAAAGGTGTTTGGATTAGAACGTGTATATGTCTATGTGTGTGTCTATATTAGGGAATTTAGACTGTAAGCTCCAACGGGGCAGGGACTGATGTGAATGAGTTCTCTGTACAGCGCTGCGGAATTAGTGGCGCTATATAAATAAATGATGATGATGATGATGATAACGATAATTAAACAGCTGACGTAAAAGATATCAGAACAGGGGACAGAGGCTCTTCCTGGCTTTGCACAAAGATCTAATGGCAACGCATGACTATCCATAACATGACAGCGTTTAGTAAGATGTTCTATACATCTGCTGCTATGTAATCAGTTTGTCCTCAAATGTTGTCTCTATTAATCTGCACATAAATTCGGGTCATAAATGTCAGATATAGTAAATGAGTAACCACTGATATCTTGCTACCTTCAATATGCTTTGAGAGATTAGGTGTTCTGATCGATGTAATAGGATTGTTCCGTAACAATAGATAACCTAGCTGGCTTTATCTGGGTTATAACTAGGTCACTGTTAATAATAGCTTGTCTCTGTCTCTAGACCTAACACAGGGCTCCGTCTCCGCTTCAACCATTTTGCCACCGAGTGCAGCTGGGATCACCTATACGTGTACGATGGAGACTCCATCTACGCCCCTCTGGTCGCTGCTTTCAGGTAACTACGTCTGTGCCTTTATTGTGTGCGTTGTATGAGCTCTGCTATTTCTCGGCCTGGATTGTCTATGTATCTTGTGCTCTATACTGTCGTATGGTTGCTGTAACAATCCTCATTTATATTGCAATGTATTCTTTCCAGCATAACCCGTTTCTGACCCCTGAGAGAGTCCGTTCTGTGATCTCTTACACTCTCTGCAAACGGTGCATGAGATCACACCCAGCTGCTGCTTTTATGAACGTGTGCTAGGCTTTATATAATTCTCATGATAAGCAGAGATATTCCGCTTCCCATGGGATATCTAACCGGCTCAGGAGAACCATTGAGCAATGTTAAGGATCTAAGGCAGGGTTTCATGTGGCAAACTTGAATCAGACAGATTCCGCATTAAGCCGTAGTGTAGGCAGATCGACGGCCCAGATGTCAAGAAGAACGTAGAGGGCACAGCCTCCAAGGACAGAATTAACAAGACATCACATGCCATTATGTGCCATAAAGGATTATGTAACCGAGCAGACACCCAATGATTTGATGGACGTTTAGGAACTACTTGACTCAAAATTGCAGCACGTGCTAAAACGACCAGCCATCCCAATCAATATCAGACTGTGATTGGTCATATATCAGTCTGTTGGAAACCTGGTCAGCCAATCACTGCGAACTACCAATGTGTGAGTCATTGGTTGTCTCTCTAGAATTGCCCCATAGGTTCATTGTGATTGCTAAGCAGCCAGATGTTCTGGATGTGTCCAGCTTGGTCGTGCACCTAAGGACTTACCCTGGATCATGGAGGCTGTAAACGGCTGGCTCTTATTTCTCTCATTACACTGATTTATTTATTTTACTTTAATGAGTGAATTGTGGCCCTGCACAGTGTGGTATTGCTGCAGATTAATATAATTTGTCCAATGAATCACCAAATCAATAACTGCTATATCAAGTGTGATGCCTGTCCCAGGTCTAATAACGTGATCCAGATCCACGGTGAGCGAATGTTCTGCTCCTGGTTTTCCATCGTTTCTAATTACAGTACAATTCCTAGAGGTATATTAAGTGTTCAGCTCGGGTTATTGTAAGTGGAAAATAAGTGGGAAAAGCAGGAGTCCCCTCACCATGGAAATGTGTTTTGTTAGTAGATGGGTTATAATATAAACCGTTATTCTGTCTGCCTTCACCACGGATGCTGCTTTGTTGCCTCTTTCTATTAGAAGAGACACAGATGTAATCGTCTCTAGTCCCCACTAGGGGAGCTGCAGGGTCACGGCTCTCTGCTCCATTGGCTTCTCTCCAATGACTGCGGCTGGCTGTCAGCTCTGGAGAAGTTACCTTTGGGGGGGGGGGGGGGGGGGGGGGTGCAGATGGGTTGAGGGAGCCGTGACTGGGCCCCTCTCAATTCTAGTATTGGTCAGGGTGCTACCTATTTAATGTCCGGTCTGTGGATGAACAGACATCTGTAGTGCAGCGTAGATGGTTCTGTTGGGTTTTAGAATGTACACGTATAATGTAGTGGAGGAGAGGTGTCCTAATACCTACGTTTATAGTCTGAGAAGCGATCACTGCGCCCCGGTTACTGTGACTTATTCTGTGCAGCAGATTAGACCCGTAATATTAATTATACAAAGCCTTTCTACAAGTGTCTCTCAAGACTGAGAGCCTCATTATAAAAGGGAGAGAGAGGTTTCTCTGCATAATCTCTCCTGCCGCATGGCCTGACCAATGAAATATGTATTTGTTCTTTTATTCCTTATGCAGAATCAGAGGGATTGGGATTTACATACATTTTATAATCCTAGAACCTGTCTGTAGGTCATTACAGTGTGCGACTATTACTGCAACTCAGTATTTTCTATGTCTAGTTAATGATTGACTGCGTTGTAATGAATATTGTTCAGAGCACAAGGTAAACACCTCCGCTGCATTGGAGTAATGTTGGTCCTTTTATAGGTTGAACCTAAATGACTATGGTTTACCTATTATAGATGTATGTTTGGGCAGCTCAGTGGCTCAGTGGTTAGCACTTCTGCTTTACAGCGGTAGGGTCATGATTTCAATTCCCGACCATGGTCTTATCTGTGAGGAGTTTGTATGTTCTCCCTGTGTTTGCGTGGGTTTCCTCCCACATTCCAAAAACATACTGGTAGGTTAATTGGCTGCTATTAAATTGCCCTTAGTCTCTCTCTGTCTTTGTGTATGTTAGGGAATTTAGACTGTAAGCTCTGATGGGGCAGGGACTGATGTGAGTGAGTTCTCTGTACAGCGCTGCGGAATTAGTGGCGCTATATACCAGCCGTGTAACCGTATTAGGGTGAATAGGCAAATTACTTACATTATTTTTTTTTAATTTTTTTTAAAAAAAAGGGTGGGGGTGTTCTGTGCAGCTCGTTCTGTAGGATGAAGATTTACTGATAACGTCCAGCATACGGTCAATCAGAAATAATTGAGCACTTGTACATTATTGAGCAATTAGTGAAGCGGAAAGACAGTTTAATTTCTAAATGCCAGACTCAGATTACTGCAGTCCCGTGTCTTGCTGCATGATGCAGTCATTAGTGAGGTCTGGATACAGACAGGTTGTGTTCCTGCGCTATATTGCAGGCTGGCTTCATTGATATTTTCCTTTTTTATTCTCATTTGTGCTCGAATTCCAGCAGATGACAGCCATGTGGTGCCGAAGCAGAGGAAAATCTTATTTTAATAATGGTAATAAATGAAACTGACAACATTACAGGTTCTCTCTACAGTCTGTTTTACATAGTACCTTGTGCATTCTGTATGTAATATAAAGAACAGAGGCTTCCTGCATCCCTGCGCCCCAGGGAGAGTATTAATATCTCCGCTAGCTATATGCAATATATATTCCACATCAGAGGGTGCTGGCTGTGGACCACACCGGATAAAACATATATGTAGCGATACTGCGTGTGCGCAGCGTGGACGGTAAGCGGTGCAGCTTCACGGACTCTCCACCTCTCTCCAAAACCGCTGGATAATGGTGACACTACCACCCAATATATTACAGGGAGTCACAATCTGAAATGACTCCAACATTTTAACAATTTCCGTAACATTTTAACTTTTAGGGGCATATTCAGTTAGATTTTCGCTCTGCGATTACACGCGGCTGCCCGCGTAAAGTGACAGTACGGTACCGCAGCATTGCGGATTTCCCTTCGCTATCCTATGGAGTGCACACGGAAATGTGCGATGTAGCGATATCGGGATTCGTGCAGCTAAGCATAATTGCGGACCGTAAAGCTGATTGAATACGGCCCTTAGAGTTTGGACAAATTACATTTTCAATAAATGCAAAAAAAAGAAAAAGAAATATATAAAATGAATGAAACCTTTTTCTAACATTTTAGTACTAATTTTATAATGTTTCTTATTTTAATTGGTGAATCTAGTTTGCTTTCAGCCTACTACACTTTTATAGAATTCCTGTAGTTTTGGGCAACTTAATTATAGGTATCCTCTAAAACTGACATTGCAGCCTGTGTGGGAGCTTTAAACATGAAAGTCTGATTTAGATCATGGAACAATCATACCTCGTAGTGCAAACACCACCACCCCCCACCCCCCAAACAAATGTCCAGAAACGAAATTGTTGTGTTTATTCGAATTAAGCACTCACAATTACCTAATTTAGCATCTTATTATTTTCCTAAATCAACAAGGAATCTTTTGCCCTGAAGTATCCAACCGGTAGACAATGGAACGGATAGAATGAGTACTTCCTGCGAATGAATGAACTTCATTGACCACGAGTAGTCAGTGTGTGGTTGGTTCTCCCATCCCATCCGATGCTTTTCTCTGATTGGCCGTTCACCTGTTGATTCCTTTAATTCATTCTCACTGCAGCGTCACTAAGAGGAAATATATCACTGTTTATAAATTGCCCCCAATCCACCGCTCCATCCATAGGGGGCGCAAGTACAAGTTATGTGAAACTCAAAATTCCGCTTCTGTTTTACTGTCTTTTCACGTTTGTATTAAGTAAGATACTTCCTTTTGTTGTGTGTAAACTTACCTATGGTGCATAGAGGGATGTTGTGCAAATGTACTGTAACTGTCATGTAGGTGTAGGATTAACACTTTGTAAGCAATGTATTTTTAGATATCTGAGCCAAAATACCCATGCCTACCTCAGGGCGTGGCTAATGAATGCGCCCACATCCTTCGTGTACTCCGCCCGCACCTGAACGCCTCTGATCCGCACCTCAAGGGGCTACAAGTGTCTAATAATGTGGGGCTCAAAATATTGGCGCAGGTTGTGCTTGTGAACAATGCGACATAATTCTGATGTGTATAAAACGCACTTGACTCTAAATCACTCCCATGTACCACACCGACCAACAGAAATAAACAAACTGCTCCTATTTGTTGTATGGAAATGGGCATTAAATGTTTGCTAATTGTATAGTAACAAACCGTTTTCTTATCGTTTTCCTGACTGCATTATAAAATTACCAGGGACATAACTGCTGACATAATATGCTATTTATACGAGTTTTAATACGGAAAATCTATATTAATACCTTTTACTTCTGCTCATTGCTTTGGTAACTAGATACTGATTAGTGCCTTTGTAATGATAGCCTATTAGAGTGAATGTGGATTCTGGAATATCTGAATATCTAAGTTATAGGGCATTATTAGAGCTTACTCTTCAGCTCCATCTGATCAGATTAGTTTTAATGATGTGACTCCTCAGCCAGTGGGTATTAAACAAAAAATGCTGTCTGTGACTTTTGTTTAAACTCTTTGGGATTCCAGATCAGTCAACAACTTTACTCTTTTCTCCTGCATTCCATATATGACTTTTTTTTTTTTTTTTTTGTGGGACACAAATATTGGATAGTAACCATTTCTGAAAGTATTCAAGCCATGGGAAAAAATCTTTTGTTGTTTTAAATATATGTATATGTATAATTTATTTTTATAGCACTTGGATGTTTTCCAGTGCTTTCCACAGACTATGACGTCGTTCACATCAGTTTCTGCCCGAGTGGAGCTTACAATCCATATTCGTGGACACATGTGAACCCATTAACCTACCAGTCTGTTGTTGGACTGTGGGAGGAAGCCCACGTAGACAAGGGGTAGAACGTGCACATTCTACACTAGTAGGGACCAGCGCTATGAGGCAGCATTGTGGACATAAATATTCCATTCATGTCCTAATGACGTGCTATGAGATTACCATAACTCGTTTAAACAATTTAGTGTTAAGTGTAGTTTTTTCAGTCGTTACTTTTAGTTCACTTTTTAACAGTTAAAAACAGTTTAAATTTGTTCAAGCTGTCATTAACAGTTTTGTACATAGCGGGTTATCATATAAGTAACACAATAGTGTGGGTTATGACATTGCATAAAGTAAATGCTCCATCCGGCACATATTCTGCAAATTCCTTACCGCCATCCACCAGGAGGAGTTACGGAGGTCAGAGTTACAGATTCCATTCATGGGCTGAACACCTGAAGAAGACGCTCTGTGTTCTCTTACCATTGGATGTACATTTCCTGTAAGTCACAAGTGTGGTGTTTGTATTGTACTGAAGTTAAGCTGTCCATTCATTTGTATACACCTACACTATTTACCTTCAGATCTGTGCTCTTCATCTCTCATCTGCAGAAAAGATCCTGACTCTGCACACTCTTCAGATATCTGACTGTACCGCTGGTCGTAAGTGCATACACACTTCCACATTTGCCGACATCATTCCATTGTTGATTGTGATTTATAGGAGGTTTAGAAAACCAAATCAACAGTTGCAATGTGTTTTGGTATGATGGAACCTGATCGTGGGAGCGTACACACTCTTGCAGTATCTGACCAAACGGTGGTGAATCTTTCTACAATCAGCATAGAAGTGTATCGAGTGTAATACAGCCGCAATGCTGTCACCACCAACATTTCTTCCTTTTCATCTTGGAATGACAGTGTTACGAACGACCAGCCTGTCCCAGATCATCATCACATATTTATATACAGCAATCGGAACAGCTGGCCGTGACTGGTGTCACCTTAGTCATTTAGCAATGAATACACCTTGTCTGGCACCACAAAGGATTTATTATGGTGTCTTTACGTTCACTGATATGGATAATCAATTCACACAAATGGAAGTTGAATTAAAGCTGGTTATAAAATAAAGTTCGGATGCTTAAGAGTTAAGAAGCTATGTGCATAAAAATATATTGACAAATTAAGCTGTTTTACTTCTATAGACATATTGCTTAAGGTATGTGGAGAAACATGTCTAAAAGATATTTCTAAAGGAAATGTGCCCTCCATATTACGGGAATAGGCAAGTTGTGGGACCGTAAATTAGCGCCTGATAAGATGTGGCAAGATTAATTTTGATTAATGCCTATATCTGGGGGGCGAGGGGGAGATATTTGATAGTTCCTGATATGTGGAGTGATATTATTGCTTTAAAGTCTTATATGATGCTCTATCTACGTATTAGTTTGTGGTTTTAAGGCATAAAATGCTTGCATAAGTAATATGAAATTACCATTATTCTTTTTCAATTGAATGGTATGTATTGCGCATACATAAATAAAGAACATATTCTGAAGAGAGTTCGTTTTTGGATTAATTCTACAAAAGTCCATATCATTTACCAAAACTACTTATTAAAGTTTCACACTTAAATCACATACACATGTAGCATGAGCCTCCTTGAGCTTCGTAAATTCACAAAGAATCACGGAGAAATACGCTAGATTAAATATGTTTAATCTGAAAAATATTTCCAAGGTTTATTTACAATAATTAATAGCAAGACATACAAAATGTTGCACAAATGAGTTTCAGAAAATAAAATAGGAAATAAAATCAGAGTACTACTTACGAGGTAGACTTGCTGTGTGTGAAGGGAACACATTGAAAGGATGGGACAATTCAGTCTTGATAGACCCCTCAAGAAATGCACAATCAGATGTCTAAGGCAGTAGATTTTAAACCATTTCTTGTTGGCTCTTCACCCTCCACCTTAGGAATTTAGCCGTTAAAGACAGATTGATCTCCCAATTGTCACAGGGCTTTCGAAGTGAGTTGAGATCGGAATGTCCACAGGACCTTGAAGTCTCACCTCTGCTCTTTCGTTCGGCCTGGCTAAGTCCTAACTCCTCTGCATACACAAACTACTCAGAGATTTATCTGTCTCTGGGCCTGGCTACTTTCACAAGACCATTGACACTTGCCTAGGTCAGACTTGGGTCAGTTAACAAAATACACTTTGAAAGGTTACATATTCACAGTGTTATACATAAATTCAACAGAAAATAACAATCGGTCATTAGATATACTACATTTCGCCACAAACAGTAAGATGAGTTGATAGACCACACAATTCTGTTTAAGAGTATCTATAATTTCTTCCTTCTGTACTTGTAGTGGAGATGGAACAGCTGATTTTATGGGGAATGTTTGACAGAAGTGTGTTGTCTGATTTGGAGGCAGCAATAGCATCTGTGCCCCGGAGTCTTGTCTAGTACTGGCTTCCCTACACTTCTGGCCTCCGTTATTACTGTGTGGAGAGCCTCTTGTGGTTGTTTGCAAACGTTCCAATGATGTCAGCACTGCACCCACCTTGTTTTATTACATCATGTGTGTGGGTCACTAAATTATACTTTGCATTTTTTCTTCATGTTTCTTTTACTGGCTGCAGCTACAACATATGAGTATTTTTATGTTTGATGTCATTAAGGAGCAGGCTCAGCTCCTGGGATGCAGGGTCCTATTGCTGTAAAATGTGTCCATTATGATCTCTCAGGCTGCTTTCATATTACTTACGGTGTCCGGAAGCAAATACTTTAGCACTCTGTCTTCTCTGCAGCATGTGTACATCCATCTGTAAGTTCTGCAAGTCACTGATTGCATTATCTCTCCTTATTCTGACTGAAGGCTCGTACATACGTGCTGAGAAAATTAAATAAAATGCATGAAGACGTTCACTTTTTATACATTGGTTTTAATGCAAGAGATATAGTGGGCTTCATTTTAAAATAGAGTTGAAACTTTAGGGTACACCGGTTGGATCAACACCAGATACTTTTATTTGTCCTGTTTTTATGGCCTTTTATGGACGTCTGAAATATGCATAAACACCAGTAGGTGTGACCGAGCCATAAAAGTGACATAGTTCAGTACTGCGTCATGGGCCAACATTATGTTGGTCTGGCTAATGTAAAAGCTTCTCGCCCATATGCATTTCACTTACTGACCGTGGCGGCCCAGAAGATCTTGCATCTTTCTCATGCAAGATCACGGTCACTTTTTTTTATACCCTGATCGTCCGTCGTCGGCATGTCTACAAATGGGAGATATTGTGAGTGTTTTGTATACAGCTGGTTACACGATTTGAATCTGTGAGAAAGTTGGTTGGGTGACTGTGGCTGGATCACTTATAAATAACTTAGTGTATAAATATATTTACATTATTAGCGCCAATTTATTTAATTGCAAATGTACTGATTTTTGATAGTGCATATTAAAAATGTACTGATTTCTGAGACAGTATGTCATGTTTGGGTTTTGTAACTATTCTATAGGAAATCCTAAGTAAGCATATGTGTGGAGGGGATGTGTTTTGAAACTGTCTGGAGACAGGTAATCTCATGTTAATTAGACCTTATCGTCACTGAGTGACCAACACATCTGCTGAGCCTGAAAGCACAAGGGGGTAGTTATACTGGCTAGTAGACCTCCTATGTGTGTATACAAGTGATCACAGATTGATGTGAAGTTAAATTGCGTTAAAATTCAACATTAGAGAAAATGTTATATCCTGATGGTAAACATTCAAAATAAAACCTCAGACGTAGTGGTGCCGCTAGCAGCAATGTAAAAAGGTGTTAAGCCCCTCCACGCTGCATTATGTGCAGGCTGCATGAAGCACCAGGATTGGTTAGAGGGACAGGAGGCTGGATTACCTCCTGCCAGGGTATCTGTGTAAATCTGTATAGAATACAGACTGTTTGACCATGTATGGTAGTATTATTCCATTTGTACTTCTGGAGGTCACTAGTACCTTAAACTAGTATATGTAACTGTCCTTATTAGGACACTGGAGCTAATAAACATCACTGCTTCAAGAGCCTTCTTTGACGCCTACTTACCTGAGGCAATTCCTGTGACCACAGGTTAGACCAAATCTAATTTGTTATCCGGCTGTTCTGAGGTTGGGACACAGCACTCCAGTAACAATGCTCTGCTTGCTACGGACAGCTCTGGCCAATGTGATAGGCCACGGGGAACCATCCACAGCAACCCTGATCTGAAGGCAAGAGGTCAGGTGTACCAGCCCAGGTGCCCAGTGCTGGTGAAGGAGTCTAGTGGTGCCAGCAGAGCCCCTCACTACTGCAGTTAGAGGGCACAATTTGGGATAAAGAAAGGGGACGGTGGCAAGGCAAGGCTAGCCCAGCCGGTCCCCAGCAACACACGAATGGGGTGGCATAGGTGGTCCATCCTGTCACATTAACCCTTGTGATATATGTGACTTATTTGTGGACTGCAGTGTTCTCCCCAGAAAATTTAGCCAGCTGGGTGAGGGCAGTTGTAATACTATACAATAATATTAAAAAATGTTGGAGGTTATTGCCCAGACCTGCCAGGACTGGTCAGACCGGTGGCCAGTGGTCTAACACACACTGCTGGTTGTAGTGCTCACATAGTGCGCCCGGGAAATAAGCGCTGGGGGTAACACGGGTACTGTGAGGGATTCTGAAAGCGGCGATAAGTCCAATATCCTCACCGTGACTCCTCTCACACACGAGGTGCTCTTTCGTCCTAGGAGCATCGGGAAATGTATATTTCAATTGATAGTTTATTGAAATCCGTTTTTCTATCACTGTGCACTGTCGAATTGCTTCTGTATTCTAGAATTGGCCGCACCACTTACTATAATTATAATTTAATGTGTAGTTTACAATCATAAACCCTAAGATACAGCATTTACACATGAAGTGATGGGCGCAGTGAGAGGCCTCCTATGAAGTAACTGGTCACATTTTCGCTCCTCCCGGGCTCATCTCACTGTGAATGTTAGATGATTTCCCATGAAGGAAATTCAATTCTGAATTACATAGGTTATACAGATGTGATTAAAATAAAGTTTCTTATACTTAGAGAAAGTGAAACGCTTCCATTTCAATATAATGGTATACAGAGGTGCGCAGGGGTCTACACCTAGGTATTTGCAAGGCAATAAGCCCTTTGTGTCTAATCTCTGCAGGAACAATATGGCCGCCAGATGAAAGGACAGCAGCGCGGCCATGATTAAGGGAGACACGCAATCCTTTCAGTCTGACAAAGTGGCAGCACATTTCCCTGGCTGCCTTTACTATACGTAATACAGTTAGAAAGCAATGAAACCGTTTGTGTCTAATATGATCTTTTTATTATTGGCACATTAACCTAACCATTTTGTGAACCAATATACGGCAATGACATAATCATGTTCTTTGTTTCCAGCGGACTCATTGTTCCGGAGAGAGACAGCAACGACTCTGTACCGGAAGTGGCTATTACCTCCGGGTTTGCCCTGTTGCATTTCTTCAGTGATGCGGCCTACAACCTGACCGGGTTCAACATCAGCTACAGGTAACAATGTCTCGCCTGGCTCTCCGTTCTCGGGCTCAAATTTGTCATCACCTATAAACTGTTGTCAATTGCTGTCATGGCAACAGCATTGTCCTGTGTTACATAGAGGTAACGTTTTCTCCATACGTACTGCTTAAAAGCTTGTCAGGCTGAAAATGTAAGAAAACAATTACCATAATATTGGAACATTACAGCGTCTGCAAAACGCTGCTTATATAGGTTCTATTAACCCCTTGTATGTCAGACACTGTAAGATGTCAGACTTATTACAGGGGACATTCATGAAAACAGTTCTACACGTACCTGTGTAGAAGAGATGGTACTGCCCATAGTAACCATATATATCAGATGTTTTACTTTTAGTTTCTAAACTGAACTAGACAAATTATAGAATCTGGTTGATATAGGTAAACCAAAAGCATGTGACAGGGGCAGTAACATGATGTGAGGAGGGGAATGGAGGCAGGAGGAAACCACAGACTGAGAGTTATATAGTGGAAGGAGCAGGGTCCCCCTGCAGCACAGAGTATATCAGGAGATGAGTGATGTGTTAGTGAGGACAGGGCTGCATGTGACAGGGGCAGTGACATGATGTGAGGAGAGGAATGGAGGCAGCAGGAAGCCACAGACTGAGAGTTATATAGTGGAAGGAGCAGGGTCCCCAGCAGTACAGAGTATATCAGGAGATGAGTGATGTGTTAGTGAGGACAGGGCTGCATGTGACAGGGGCAGTGACATGATGTGAGGAGGGGAATGGAGGCAGGAGGAAGCCACAGACTGAGAGTTATATAGTGGAAGGAGCAGGGTCATCCAGCAGCACAGAGTATATCAGGAGATGAGTGATGTGTTGGTGAGGACAGGGCTGCATGTGACAGGGGCAGTGACATGATGTGAGGAGGGGAATGGAGGCAGGAGGAAGCCACAGACTGAGAGTTATATAGTGGAAGGAGCAGGGTCCTCCAGCAGCACAGAGTACATCAGGAGATGAGTGATGTGTTAGTGAGGACAGGGCTGCATGTGACAGGGGCAGTGACATGATGTGAGGAGAGGAATGGAGGCAGCAGGAAACCACAGACTGAGAGTTATATAGTGGAAAGAGCACGGTCCAGCAGCACAGAGTATATCAGGAGATGAGTGATGTGTTAGTGAGGACAGGGCTGCATGTGACAGGGGCAGTGACATGATGTGAGGAGGGGAATGGAGGCAGGAGGAAGCCACAGACTGAGAGTTATATAGTGGAAGGAGCAGGGTCCTCCAGCAGCACAGAGTATATCAGGAGATGAGTGATGTGTTAGTGAGGACAGGGCTGCATGTGACAGGGGCAGTGACATGATGTGAGGAGGGGAATGGAGGCAGGAGGAAGCCACAGACTGAGAGTTATATAGTGGAAGGAGCAGGGTCCTCCAGCAGCACAGAGTATATCAGGAGATGAGTGATGTGTTAGTGAAGACAGGGCTGCATGTGACAGGGGCAGTGACATGATGTGAGGAGGGGAATGGAGGGAGCAGGAAGCCACAGACTGAGAGTTATATAGTGGAAAGAGCAGGGTCCCCCAGCAGCACAGTAATACAGTGCCCCTGTTACACTTACACAGAAAGATTGCCCAATACATATCTATAGGAAACCTGTTTGTTTAGTAAGCTAGGTGTATTTTATTGTATCCTTCCCACACTAGTATTTCCCAATTGCTGATTTATAACCACATCCGTTTAATACCTGCCCCATTTGTGTTGCAGTATTGATACGTGTCCCAACAACTGCTCGGGCAGAGGGGTGTGTGTGCAGGGTAACGAGAGCAGCGTGTACTGTGACTGCGCCGAGCACTGGAAGGGGGAGTCATGTGACATCCCGTACTGCTTGGACAACTGCGGGCACCCCGAGCGCGGAGACTGCAATCTGAATGGCACCAAGGGATGTGTGTGCAACGAGGGCTGGCAGGGTGAGTCCTTGTTCTAATTCACACACAGAGTAATCTGACATGAACTTCTAGGCTAAAATAATCTCTTGTTTGTAGAGTCAGACTAAGTATAATAGCTTGGATTACTGTATGATTACATCGATCAATCTTCTGTGCTTATTGGTGTCTAGACAGAGATTTTCAGGTTCTATTTAATGAGGAAGATCTGATAACTTGTATAGCTGTAAATCAATGGCACTTTGTTGAGTGTTGATAAGAGATGACTGATCGATATGGAAGGTCATTTTATTATCATGGAAAATATTCCTGGATATGATTATGGTTTCACAATAACAATTATCGCATGTCCTAAATCTATAGTCTAAAACTATGCTTGACGATCTGGGGGTAGATTTATCTGAAAAGGAAAAGTGGAGGTGTTGCCCATAGCAACCAATCAGATTCTAGTTATCATGTTCTAGAATGTACTGGTAGAATCTGATTGGAGGTGTTGCCCATAGCAACCAATCAGATTCTAGCTATCGTGTTCTAGAATGTACTGGTAGATGGAATCTGATTGGTTACTATGGGCAACACCTCCACATTTTTTATTTTTAGATGGTTTGATAAATCTATCCCGTGGAGTTGATTGTTTGGATGGCAAGAAGTATACTACCTCCCCCCATATCACAGCCTGAGGGCTGCAAATAACAGGTCATATGTGCTAGTTAGGCCCCATAGGCTGACAATCAACCTCGTCTGTTATATTAAGTTTTCTGGTCATTTCTGGCACATCACAAAGTGAGTTATTAACATTGTAAGACATTTTTATTTAGTGTTTTTCATTTCTCTGCCCCCAGCCTTCTCTCTGTGCTGTGTAACATTCACCCACTGCTTATGTCTGAGGGCAGTGACAGTCCCCCTCTGCTGGTAGGGAGGGGGTATGAGTTATTCAGAGCTTGTTATTACCAACTAATGAATATTGTAGTGTCATAAACCTTGTTACTGTATTGCACCTTCCCGTTGATTCTTTATCCTGCTGCCCATAAGCACAGCCAGTGTATTATTACATTCGTTGCTCTTCATATCACTACACGAACACTTCAGTGTTTTCCATGTAAACTATGGCAGTAATGTACATGAGCTGTCACGTAAACAAGTATTATGTTACATTAGAATCCCTGTCTCCCCTCCTGTTATCTGAAGCTGCCCATCCGTTGGCCTTCAGTAGTGCATGTACGTAGTGCCCACATTCATATAAGCACGCAGCGCTGTGATCCGGCACCCGGCTTCTGGTAACAGGGTTATGGCAGGGGCATAATATATTAAAAATAAAAGTTTGGTAAAAAATAGAAAATTCCTTTAAATTAGTTTAGCATCTCATCCAGAAAGCAGCCTGTTATTACTTTTTGATTTTTCACATCGTTGTTTAATAAAAAATTTTTTGTTTTCCATAGGTCCCGGTTGCTCCGTCCCGGTCCCTGCAAACCAGACGTTTTGGACCCGTGAAGAGTTCTCCGCGTCCCAACGAGCCAGAGCCTCCCACAAGGCCGTGGTGCTGGACGATATCATGTGGATCGTGGGCGGCTACATGTTCAACCATTCCGATTACCAGATGGTTATGGCGTGAGAACCACATTTATTACCATCTAAATGTTCGCACTGACGTCCCTTCGGACTTACCGTAGATGCGGTTACTGAAATGTTTTTGAGTGTTTAAAAGGGAAATGCTAGCGGCAGACACTTTTTGCGTTAATGCTTTCCTCTGGGTAGGCCAGAGTTGCCTTTCATATTATCGCGGTGGCTGGCACAGTAGTGAAGCCCCTGGAGACAGCAAAAGATATTAATGTGTGGCAGAGGGAGGTGTGTTGGGGAATCGAGCACATAGACCAGGCCTGGCAAACGTGTCTCTAGGTGTGGTGAGGTCTCGGCATGCCCTGCCATATATCAGCTGGCTGGCTACTGGCATAGCGTGCTTCGGATTGTAGTTTCACAACTCCTATAAGGCGACAGATTGGCAGGCCTGACGTCTCTCTGACACATTTGAAGGCTTATTGCCTTCCCTGGTTACACAGATTGCCTGAGGACGATATAGCGCGTTCTAGGGGTGATGATCTTGTCTTGTCGTGGCTTAGAAGGTAGGACCCCATAATTCTGCTGCTCGGGGGAGGATCTACATAAGGGAATGTTATGTGCAGCTGTCCTGTACTATGAGGTCACACTGCTGTAGGCAAAGTATCACTGTTGTCTGTCAGATACTGGTGTTTAATATCCATCATCAGAAATGTGTGCAAGTCACCAAGTGTGGTGACTCTGAGGGCACTTTTTGGCATCTCTTATGGTCATGCCCAGTTGTTCAATCCTTCTGGGGCCAAATCTGGAACTGCATCTCTTCCACACTACCTGTGACCCCGTCGTTATGCCCTAAGATCTGTCTGTTTGGCTCTACACTAGAAACTAATCTGAGTAACCCACTATTCAAACATGTGTTTACCTTAGTCTCCCTGGGTGAGGTTATTATAGCTGCGGGGTGGATGTCGTCTGAACCACCTAGTGTACCTCACTGGATCAGTCTTGTTACTGAAGTCTGAAGGCATGAGAGGTTCATGTATAAAAGTAGGAGAGCCATACATAAATACCATAGGATATCGCACCACTGGTACGGATCAAGTTGTTATCCAGCGGAATCAGGATGATATGTTGGGTTTGGGGAAGGACCGGATTGGTAGTTAGCTCTCAGCTCTGTGCAGCTTCGAAAGATCTGACATGAAGTGTAATTTATAAAAGTTATCAAATATTAATATTTTTAAAAAGAATATATATATATACAAGTTAACCCGTGCATGATACTCATGCATTCTAGTCAAATCAAGCTACTTAAGGTGTTAAAAAGGTTCTTGTCATGCATTTGGGCCATAGCCCAGGCCTCAACCACCAACCACTCCCCACTGTCACCCCTGGCAACCACCAACCACTCCCAACTGTCACCCCCGGCAACCACCAACCACTCCCCACTGTCACTTCTCCTTCAAGAAATATATATATTTTTTAAATCTTTATAAACACTTTTAACAATTAACAAATTAAATTAACAAATTAAAAACATCTTAGTATACCAAATTTCAGCCCTTTCTGATTTTTTTTTTTAAACACACTAAGAATTTAGTAGGTCAGTGTATAACTCCGCCCAGCAGGTGGCGCTGCAGCTTGGTTTTATTTTTTCCACACACACACACAGACAGACTAACACACGCCACTAGACATTTATATTATAGATAGATAGATATATATATATATATATTTGCAATATATAGCATAAATATTTCACTGTATAATGTTTATAGCGACATAGGTAGAGATAAGTGTTAATTAGATTAAATGTTTGATATGTTATTTATATGATGTAACCATAAAATCTCAATAAAGTAATACTTTATTAAAAAAACAAATATGTGCTGTTACAAAGCAAAAACAAACAAAAAAATGTGTGCAAGATCCTTTATGAAAATGTAAAAAGGAAGAATCACTATATCTGTACGTAATACCTTAGAGTACTTCATTTTATGTTATGATTGACTAGAGGGTAGATTGTGGAAGGTGCAGTGGCAACCAGCAGTGCAAAGTATATCAGGAGATGAGTGATGTGTCATTGAGGACTGCATGTGACAGGGGCAGTGACATGATGTGAGGAGGGGAACGGAGGCAGCAGGAAGTCACAGACTGAGAGTTATATAGTGGAAGGAGCAGGGTCCCCAGCAGCACAGAGTATATCAGGAGATGAGTGATGTGTTAGTGAGGACAGGGCTGCATGTGACAGGGGCCAGTGACATGATGTGAGGAGGGGAATGGAGGCAGCAGGAAGCCACAGGCTGAGAGTTATATAGTGGAAGGAGCAGGGTCCCCAGCAGCACAGAGTATCTCAGGAGATGAGTGATATGTTAGTGAGGACAGGGCTGCATGTGACAGGGGCAGTGATATGATGTGAGGAGGGGAATGGAGGCAGCAGGAAGCCACAGACTGAGAGTTATATAGAGGAAGGAGCAGGGTCCCCAGCAGCACAGATTATATCAGGAGATGAGGGATGTGTTAGTGAGGACAGGACTACATGTGACAGGGGCAGTGACATGATGTGAGGAGGGGAATGGAGACAGCAGGAAACCACAAACTGAGAGTTATATAGTGGAAGGATCAGTGATCCCCCAGCAGCACAGAGTACATCAGGAGATGAGTGATGTGTTAGTGAGGACAGGGCTGCATGTGACAGGGGCAGTGACATGATGTGAGGAGGGGAATGGAGACAGCAGGAAGCCACAGACTGAGAGTTATATAGTGGAAGGATCAGTGGTCCCCCAGCAGCACAGAGTATATCAGGAGATGAGTGATGTGTTAGTGAGGACAGGGCTGCATGTGACAGGGGCAGTGACATGATGTGAGGAGGGGAATGGAGGCAGCAGGAAGCCACAGACTGAGAGTTATATAGTGGAAGGAGCAGGTTCCCCAGCAGCACAGAGTATATTAGGAGATGAGTGATGTGTTAGTGAGGACAAGGCTGCATGTGACAGGGGCAGTGACATGATGTGAGGAGGGGAATGGAGGCAGCAGGAAGCCACAGACTGAGAGTTATATAGTGGAAGGAGCAGTGGTCCCCCAGCAGCACAGAGTATATCAGGAGATGAGAGATGTGTTAGTGAGGATAGGGCTGCATATGACAGGGGCAGTGACATGATTTGTCTTTATTGTGTTATTCAGCAGTAACATGATGTGATTGTGTGCATTGTGTTATTCAGCAGTAACTGGATTGTGTTGTGTACAGGTATGACCTGGCCTCCCGCGAGTGGCTCTCGCTCAACAGCTCGGTGAACGCGGTGGCGGTGCGATACGGACATTCTCTGGCGCTGTACCAGGTAACACTGGAGCTTGTTCTGTGACTGCCAAATTTCTAATTTATGTAGGAGGCCTCTCTGAGCTTCATATAAATGCGTTTCCCCTGGCTGTCAGGGAAACCAAGCCAGGCAGATATGAATCATACAGCCAGTGTCCGCTACGTGGACAAGTAGAAACTACAACTCTCTTCTCTTCTTCCTAGGACAAGATGTACGTGTACGGGGGCAAGTTAGATTCCAGTGGGAACGTCACCAACCAACTGTGGGTGTTTCATGTCCAGAACGAGTCGTGGGTTCAGATCTTACCAAACGTCAGGGACCAGTATGCTGTGGTCGGTCACTCTGCTCACATCGTCACACTGAATGACAGCAGTACGGTCATGTTGGTGTTTTTTGGCCATTGCCCCCTCTACGGGTATATCAGCTACATTCAGCAGTACAACATAGGTAGGTGGAGAAGTGTTGATGATTCTGATTTTACATTATTTCCATGTGGATAGATCCAGTGTCTTAAACTGCAGGAGAAGATTTCCATATCACGGTTTCCTGCAGACAGACTGCTTCTCCCTGTTTGGAGCTCATCATTGTAGCATAGCCTTGCAGTATGTGAAAGGCCACGTCAGTGAGGAACCTACTAGGTTAGGGTGACACTTCAATCTCCTCCGTCTTTCCAATAACCGTACACTTGAATGGCATTCTCAGGGAGTGAGCGCTCCATCAATGTGAATGTCGATTTCAATAAATCTATTGAAATACTGAATAGCCCATTGCAATTGCGCAACAACGTGAAGCCTTAACACCAGTTCATAGCTGCCGTGTTTAGAATGGGCTGTTGGATGCCGCAGGTTACATTATAAGGCTATTACTTTTCCATCATGTACCCAAAGCTTTGAAACTTTTACCCATGCATCCAATGGGTCACACGTATGGTCATAAGAATATAATTTTGCAAAAATAAAGTCCTCCGCTTTTCCTTGCTCTCCAGACACAAACAGTTGGGATATTGTTACGACCGAGGGGGCTCTGGTGCAGGGAGGTTACGGCCACAGCAGCGTGTACGATGAAAGCACCAGGTCTATTTACATCCACGGCGGCTACAAAGCCTTCACAGCCAACAAGTATCGACTAGCCGACGACTTGTACAAGTACGAAGTGGACACACGCATGTGGTAAGTGCAGGGTCTGTACGGTTATTAGGGACCACAGCCCGTGGGCTAGTCATTCACCCAGCCTTAATAACATGCTGCCAAGCTAAAGTAACAACTGGTAGCACAAAGTATACAATTCTAAAGGCAGCTGAAAGGTAACGGTACAATCACCAAGAGACAATACACCTATATAACGATAAAGAATTATATAAACGTTACATTTAAAGTACAATTTCCAGCTTATGCAGATAACAAATTGAAGCCAAAACACAAACACTATACTGCACTGGTAGGGAAGTGTAAATCGTGTAAATATATATAGTTGAAAGATTTTAATTAGATCATTCTTTAGAGAGATTATTTTATATTATCCATCTGCTTTAATAGACTCTGGTTGTATAGATATTGTGTTATCAAGTATATTACAAATGTAGTTTAGAAGTTTTACCATGTAGTAATCTGTCCAAACAAGGTGTAAAACTTTTATTAATGTATCAATGTTAATTGCTTATTAATTAGATTGTTAGGTATCGGTATTAATAATATGTAGACATTCTTGCTCATGTAACCCTTAGTAGATATAGCCATGGCTTATGACAGTTCAGGGGCACCTGTATACAGTGTAAGGATCTTGAACCAACATGTTAAGCGCGAGCTGAAGATTAAACGTGCCCCCAGGGATTGTGGGTATGTGCTTGTTACTGCAGCAGTTGTGTTCTCACGGTTCCACTCTCGCGGTGCAATTTGGTTTGCTCGTTTGAGTGACGTCTTCTGATTCATGGTTATTGCTATTTACATGAGATCCCGGAGATGCTCTTCAGCTATATCAGAGAGGGGTTACTGTGTGGTTTACAACTGAAATACCTTTCACTGTGCACAAATCTTTCATCTACTTCATATTCCTATAAACCAGGAAAATCCTAAAAGACAGCCGGTTCTTCCGCTACCTCCACACCGCGGTGATTATAAGCGGCACCATGCTGGTGTTCGGGGGAAACACCCACAACGACACGTCCATGAGCCACGGTGCCAAGTGTTTCTCTAAAGACTTCATGGCTTATGACATCGGTGAGTACAAACAAACGTATGGTGCCCGGCATTGTCTGACATGTTGCTGTGTTTGGGAGAGTTTTACTTCCCCAAGAGAGAGATCCTTCTGTGAATGGGGTGTTTCTAAAACCTTGTAGTGAATCAAATCATTCTCTGGTGTCCGTAGAGCTCCATGCTTTTACTGTGCCCCCAGACGTCTTCATTAGAGAGCGCTGAATGTTCTTCAGTCCCTGTAGACACATCTGAAAAATCAATGATTAATAGCAGAAGTGTGCCTGGTGATTTTGATCATTTCCATGGCCCCCCTTTCATCCTAAACTGAAGTCAGTGCAGATATTTATATCGTAGGCTGTCTGACATTGTGCATTGAATATACCGACATGGGCAGCGCGGTTGCTCAGTGGTTAGCATTTCTGCCTGACAGCGCTGGGGTTATAGTTCAGTTCCCGTCCATGACCTTATCTGTGTGGAGTTTGTATATTCTCCCTGTGATTGCGTGGGTTTCCTCCGGGTGCTCCGGTTTCCTCCCACACTCCAAAAACATACTGGTAGGTTAATTGGCTGCTGTCAAAATTGACCCTAGTCTGTGTGTGTATATTAAGGAATTTAGACTGTAAGCCTCAATGGGGCAGGGACTGATGTGAATGAGTTCTCTGTACAGCGCTGCGGAATTAGTGGCGCTATATAAATAGATGATGATGATGATGATGATAGGACCCACTCATTTAGACTCACGTAATGTAAATGTAATCCCTCGTTTTGTTAATTCTTCTCTACATTCATTTTACCTCAAACCCTGATCACTAGGATTTTAAAGTGCTGCTTTCTGATCCAGCGCTAGTAGCAGCAGGAATTACGTGTTATGTATGTGGGATACTTGTCCAGCTCAGATATTCTTTGGCCGGTTTTTGCTTTCGCTGTCTACACAGTTTTTTTTTTTTATTGTCTGTTAATTACTAAAGTCCTAAACCTGTGGGACTACAGTTGGCTGAGATTCCCCCAACCTAAACAATTGCAGTTTTAATAAGTTTAACTTGCTGCGCTTTGCTAATTAAAAAGCTTATTAAAACCTACCTAAAATGATTTACAATTATTGGGTAGAATCTAATGTAATACATTCACACGGATGGAGGTAATTCAGCCTCAATACCCGCCACAGTGTGAGTTATAATATCACTGCTCAGTTCTTTTACACTCTGTGGGGAGACTGTAATCATTATTATTAGTTACAGAATCCAGATTAATTCTCTGCTCTCCTGTTAGGCTTTAAGAATGTTTTCCTGCATTATTAATACAATTATTTTTCTTTATTAGTCCTGGGAAATATCTTACATTTGTGATCTAGCAATTCTGACAATGACGTAACTCATTACTATATAATACGGCATATTAACATAGCAACAGGTACCACCTTAAAAACCAAAATATGATATACCTGTTATATAGCATATTGTACCCAGCACTGGCCAGAAAGTGGCATCCAGACCCCTCTGTACACAATGCCAGCCGCCAATCTCCATAACATGCTCAACTTCTTTCTTGTGTTCAGTTATTTCCTACTCCCTTTGCCACAATAGCCAGGACCTCGGGACTATCCTCCAGCGACCACTTAGAGTGCGCTACTCCATTGGCTGAGTTAAGGCCTCCAGATGTCCCTGGGTTGGTGCGTCAGTAAGAGGACACACTTAGATAGATATCCCAATCATTTTCAGTAATCACATACAATTCTGTACTAGCATTAGAATTATATTGGACCTCTACACTTGAAGGGTACACAGCTTCCAGAGGAAAGACTTTACTGCTACCTGAATAATGTAGATGCACTCCCCACTTCTAGACTCTCTTCGTCCTACTATCGGCTGAGGCAGTGACTTAGGCTGGTGTCACTCTGCTTTTGGCGGGTCCACAACCGTGAAAACAATTGTGGACTTGTACTGAATAAACTCGCACTTGGATTGGTAGTTTCTGTTGGCAGACCAGCAGGTGCTGTAATCCCTGGCTAGTCTTCTCTCTACCAGCCACCCCTTGTTCATGGTGAGGATTCTAGTACAGTATTACCCTCCTGGGTATGGGTGTGTTTACGCTTTTACTGTTCTCGGCCAATATTAGATCACCCCTTATCCCGCCTTTCCAGTGTGAGTCTGCAAAAAGGGAAAACCAGTAACTATATACTAAGCTGTCTCTGCAGGTTATGATTTAATCACAGATTTATGGGAGTATTGCTGTCGGTAATTTTTTTTATTTTTTATTTATTTCACTTGAAGTATTTGATGCTGTTTGATGCTATGCCAGCTAAAGCCAGACGCTTTGCTTTTATATAACGTCAGTCTCTTCTTGTCCCTTGTTTAGCCTGTGACAACTGGAATATTCTACCTTCTCCCTCGTTGCACCACGACATTAACCGCTTCGGTCACACCGCAGTTCTGAGAAATGGGTAAGACAGAAATAAATGCCTTTTCTTCACCTGACGTCTTTCATCATTTTGTTTAAACATTGACCAGGGTGCGGTAAACTGAGTAATGCAGTGAACTCTCATGCTAATTAGCCCGTGTTCTTTCTAAATATATCATTCCCTTTAATCATACATCCTTATAGTTGTGTTGCAGCACTGTGAGCAAGTTATGTTGCAGTGGCCGACCTTTATTGTTTATATGGAGGGTAACTGCAGCTTCTTATATATGACAGGAAAACTCACCTAACAGAATGGAACGTTAAGTGAGTTGGGAGCTTATGGGAGCAGAATGACTGATTAATGATTGTGGAGAAGATCATTACATAAAAATAAACACATTGCATCTGAATATACTTTGCCCCTAAAGTCACTATATGGTTTAGACCATGGTTGTCCAACCCGGCCCAGCATGCCTGTAAATGTGGCCCAGCAGGAGTTTTGGTTGTGGCAAGGGGGCAAAGCTGGAAAAAAAAATCCTTACCTTGCGGTCACGTCAGCTGGCGCTCCGGCTCCCTCCCTGGTCTCCTCCTCCGTGTGATGCTCGCAGTGAATGTCGGGGGTGACGTCATCACACCCGACATCCATTGCGTTGCGCAGCACAGAGGAGTCACCCGCGTGAACTATCAGCAGCAGTGAAAGATTATCCAGTATCTTATTGTTACTTTGAATTTGGACTTTCTGCACCATGCAGTTATGAACTAGCTGTGTTCTCTGTATGTATCTAATATAAATATTAAGAGATAATTGTATTTTTAATATTTTTAACCATTTTAAATGTGCAGTGCTGAGTAGGGTGAAAATATCACCCACTGTTACCCTCATCGGAGGCTGCTCCATGAGCCATTTTTCCCGCCACCCTATCTTTAAATCTCTGTAGATTTCTATTAGTCCTCCTGATGCTACCTATATAGGTGACCATTTCACACTGGTCAATATAAAAAATGATTCATGGGTGCAGAAACAGAGGAAAAAAAAGTTTTTGGCATTTAATTCCCCGAACCCCACTAAGGGGCAGATGCAGGTAAGTTAAATTGTAGCTGGTAATGGGACTCCTGCTTTAATCATGATTCTGCAATAAGTTTCCTAACTCTTACTAACTTAATTTCCAAGTAAGTTTAATATGTTAACTATGTTTTCTATGGTTTTTTGGATGATCAGCTATCGTTAGTGTTAGTGTATTTTATGTGTGGCCCAAACCAACTTGTCGTCTTCCAATGTGGCCCAGGGAAGCTAAAAGGTTGGACACCCCTGGTTTAGACCTTGTTAGGTTGTGTTAATTACACAAACATTATATATAATATTGATGAAGAAGACTATATGCTCTGAGATATAGTAAATGCTCTCTACATTGTAGAATTAATCAGGAGGGAAGCAGCACACAATCAGTGAGAACATTGTGATTGTGACTGAATGAAATTTGGGGGCTTAAAGTTTCACTGAAGTATTAAAGATCCCTGTTTGAATATATCCCTCTGTAAAGAACCAGCACTGATATAAAATAAGGCCTTACATTTCTTGGTTGGAATAGAAATCAGTTTATTTGTAAATATATTGGATAACAAGTCACCGCAGGAAAGATGGGTCACCCTCATTAGCTGAATAAATAAATATATCTAAATGAGAACTAATAATTTAATAGATAAAATAGATACAATTATCTATTTTATCTATTAGATGCTTGGTTCTCTTGGCGCACCTAATCTTTTAGCTATTGTTCCATGTTTACAAGGGGTGACGCACTTGGTTGGGTTTGCGACAAGAAACTAATTTTTCTTGGGTTTACAACGCTCGGGATGTGAATTAGTTTTTCCTCTAAATGAGACCTTACTGCTTTGTTAATATTGATTTTAGCATTTCACTTTTCCAAGTGGATGGGTTGGATGTATACAACATTTTTATTTAATCTAGTAAAATGTGGGATATATATTGAATGGGCAACCCAAGAGTGGCTGCTCTCTTTGCAGTAATTGTCAGACCCTTAGTGATGTATGGGAGCCTGGCTCAGGCCATACCAATTGACGTCTAATAGACGATGGGTCTTAGTCTGTTTACTCTGAAATTGATCTGGCATTAAATACAATTTGGAGGCCAGTTCATGTATCTTTTGCTTTTGAAGTTTTATTTTTACAATACCCCTAAATACCTCCTAAATTTATACATACAAACTTTATGGAGCCTTATGGCTCAGCCCTATTGTTTCCTATTACAGTCTTCCAGCGTGTGAGTAAATGCAGCTCTTGTGGGACTGGATAGGTGTCTGTCCATCTAGTATCTCCGAGTATGAATGTGCCCATCTATGATTGGAGCACCATGGTAGCCTCTTGTGTCCATTATACCAGTGTTGATGATATCTTGTCGTATTCCAGCATAAATAAAGCCCATTTTGCAATTAAACCTTTTTCTTTCATTTCAGCACAATGTTTGTGTTTGGTGGGTTCAACAGTCTCCTGCTCAGCGACATCATCACGTTCACCTCAAAGAGCTGTGAGGCTTTTACAAGCAGCGGCTCGTGTCTGGAGGCGGGACCCGGAATTCGATGTTTCTGGGACAGCGGTGCCGCTCAGTGCTTGTCGTGGGAACAAGCCACTCCGGAGCAACAGAAGGAGAGCAACGTCTCATGTCCCGTCATCCAGTGTACGATCCCTCTGCACACTCCTTGTCTGTTCTTTGTCCTCCGTTATCTTCAGCTTGTTCCTCTACGTTGCCCATGTTCTGGGGGGGCCACGTTCTGGGGGGGGCCACGTTCTGAATCCCATTTCGGCTCGGGAAAAGTCATGAAATGTTATAGTAGAGCTAAACCTGAAAAAAAGATCTCTGCCAGAGAAGATATGCTGCTTTGCCTTACAGAAAAAGTCATTCAGATGTTACTGCACGCTGCCATGTTTTTCACAAAGTCGGTCCCACTTCCTGAGTCATTGCCAGGTTAACTGAATACACCTGTTCGCTACTCTTTAATTTTAATAACCCTTTAATAATCACATTCTTTTCCTGTTTACATAGCACACAATCTATGACTTACACTTTATACCTCCTCATAGAGCTGATGCTAAGTATTGCTGTAAGTCTGTGCTGTTTTCTGGGTCTGTCCTGAAGTTACCCCTGATCGTGGAACAGAGGGATTAGCCGTTCTCTTGGCCTCACCTGTAGAAGACCATATTGGACACATTGAGTTACTCAGAGTTCAGACCAAATTGCTGTTTTATAGGGGCCCATTGTTCTTGGTCTACTGTTGAGTCTGTAAGCTTTAAATGTCTATAACTTTCCATCCATTAGACCAAGCCTGGTCAACAGTGGCCCTTGATATGGTGGGAAACTACAATTCCCAGCATGCTTTGCTAACAGATGGCCAACAAATGGCTGACAAGGCATGCTGGGACTTGTAGTTTCACAACACCTGGAGAACCACAGTTGGCCAGGCCTGCTTTAGACCTTGCAAGTCACATTATGGCAATTCTTGTACATTATGGCAATTCTTGTAGCACTGGGTGATGCTTACTTGTGCAGTAAAACAGGGGACTCCTGGGGGAGAGCCAATATGTGTGCGTGTATATGTATGTAATATATATATATATATATATATATATATATATATGGGAAATGCAGTGCATTTTTATTGTTATTACGGTAAAAATTACGCTCAGTTTTGCTTGCACCTTTATGGGGTGTGAGCAAAAATGAGCATTATTTCTGTTAAACAAAAAAATCCGCTCTAGCGGGTGTTCGTGGTAGGCATCTCGCGCAGATTTTTTTAGACTTTAATTCACCCCGTGGTGTAGATCATCGGTTAGGTACATTTTAAACATTTTGTTCTCTCCGGCCTTTTATGGTAAAGTTGTCAAGTAAGACTTAGACATACAACTCTGTTTTACTAGGACCCCTGTAGTTATTCTTCCCTACTGCAGACAGGCTCCGTCTGTTCTTTAGTGATTGGGCAACTGCGCTCAAATCATTTTGAAAATGCAGAGGGGTTAGGGGAGGAATTATACAAAAAAAAATAAATAAATATTGCATAGCGTTATCCTTCTAATTTTTTATGATCTTGTCCTGTTAATGTGCACACTCGCTGCGCCTGCTATATTCACCTTGTTATTCCAGCGCTGCGGTTTCTTTGCGTGACTGCATGGAAATAGTAATCCGTGTGTTGTAACATCATCTGTCTATTCTGCCATAGATGCTGACAGCGAGAATAAGTGCGATCAATACACCGACTGCTTCAGCTGCACTGTCAACTCCAACGGCTGCCGGTGGTGTAACGACCTGTGTATTTCCCTGAACACGAACTGCACGGGGAGCCAGGTCAGTGCTTACTGTAGAAGGCGAAGGTGTCTCTTATCTCCATGGTAACCTTTGTCACATAACTAACGGGTGTTCTGTTGGCAGGGGGCGATCACTTTGTACGAGCTGTGTCCCAAAAATAACTACGGCTTCTACTGTAACAAGAAGACTAGTTGTAAGAGTTGTGCCGTGGATCAGAACTGCCAGTGGGAGCCCCGGAATCAGGAGTGTATTGGACTGCCAGGTAATCTGCCCTCTTCTTTCTCTATTGACTGTCCAAAGCCATGCAATCAATGCTGTACAACCCAGTCCTTGTCACGTTCATTCTAAAGCGGACATAATACTTAGGACTGAATAGCGATTATTACTTTACTTTTGTTCCTCTTAAAGCTGCACTACCTGCCAGGGAAATATTTTCCTAATGTGCCTCGTCCCCTTAGCACGACCCCCAGGGGCTGCCATGTACAGACATTTTCCTGGGGCTCGGTTGGTTCTGTAATATAAAAATGACAAATTAGTTTTGATAACCAACTTTTATGGTAGCTGGGGTAGAGTGGTGACATTGATATGCTGTTATCTCCCAATGGCGGGTTGTGATCGGTCCTCCTGCACACAAGCTCCTTCACCTCTTGTTTTCTGCCAGGACTGTGAGAGTAAATCAGGAGACCTTCGAAAAATGTCTGTAGATAATCTGAATGTTTATGTCCTAATAGCTGCATGTCAACTGCATAATGTCCGCAATAGAATTACATTGTTACCCACTGTCACTGTTGTGAGGATGTATGGTGTCGATGGTTATATAACATGTGTAGTTTATTTGGTTTACATCCACTGACGATGATTATAGAGGTTCCAGGCAGGAGTTTGCCACTTGAAATTTTCTTCACTAAATCTAAATCTTTTCTCCCCCTTCTACATCCCCTCCCTGCTGGTAACTCCGAATTTTACGTCAGCCAACTTCTTCGCTGCTGATACGGCATCCATACAGCCTCATGGCTGCAGGGTGCCGGAGTAATGGACGGAGAAGGCAGCAGGATGGTAGACAGTCAGCAGGAATGGGCAGTCTGTACACCAGGGGGTGTCTGTGAAGGAAGCCTGTCTGTTTCTCTACATGGATCAGTGGTTCAGTTCCTGGATGAGAGGCATCATAGATTAGGGATATAGTATTGATCCTCCACCCACATTTCCGTTCACAACTGGCCTTCCTGGAGACCTAGTAAGATGTAGGGTTCTACAGGAAGTTATTTGGACGGTAAATTAGGGATGGTCATCCCAGTGCCGGCAGACCAGCAGGGAATTCTGTTCTGTTCGAACCTCTTCTTAGTCCTGAAGCTAGACTTATCCTTTTGGGCTGATTTGCCTCCAGACCCTGAACACCCAGGCTCGAGTGGACAAGTTCTGGATGGAAACTCTGAATAATGTCATATCCAGCAGAGAATGGGACAAGTTAATGGAATTCATGGGCGTCAAGGATTCTTTTTGCATGTTCTGATCGGCGAATGCCGTTATTGCCTTCTCAGGTTCGCAGCCTAGTCTCACCATTTCTAGTTTCAGGCTCTGACTTTCGGTCTGACAACAGTTGGTGGTCAAGACAACCATGGAGGTCATGTCTGTTCTGGGAGCCAGAGGGTTGACAATAATTCTTTACCTGGAGGATGTCTTTAAGGCTCGAGACTCCGTCTTAATACTTCATGTTCATATGCGAGAAATGGACAGTTACATCCAACTCATTGTTAACTTAATAATTTGAACATTTAAACACGGGCAACGCTATGTACATCAGCTCATCTCCTATAGCCCCTATGTTCTATAAAAAGTTTTATGTTTTTGAGGATCGATGTTTCTCGCTCTCTCTTCATTCCTTTCCTCTATTCTCTCCTGTGGGACTTGTATTACTTTCAGGGGGGGATATAGGAGGAGGTGAAATTTCAGACTTAGTGAAGAAAATGTAAAGCGTCAAACTCCTGGCAGGACCCTCTATACCCATCTTCTGTGTTCACACAACGGATTTGTAAAAAAAATAAATCACATTTTTCAACTATCCGTTCTGTGCACATTTTTGAGGATATAATCTGGTTACACTACTGCAAGTTCCGTTAATATTAATTTTCCTTCTGTAGTACGGAGCACAAGCGGTGGGCACTTGTCCGTAGGCAGTTCATAGGAAGTGGGCACAGGTATCTCTGCTCTTTAATTGTACAAAGCAGTGATGTTCTTTTCCAATTCCAACTATCCCCAGAAAATATCTGTGGAGCAAACTGGCAACTAGTGGACAGTTCATGCCTGAAAATCTTTAACACTAAAGAGAATTATGACAACGCCAAGCTGACCTGTCGCAGCCAGAACGCCATGCTGGCCTCGCTGACCACCCAGAAGAAAGTGGACTTTGTGGTGAAGCAGCTGCAGAACATGCAGGTAATAGAGAGGTGACACCGTGATGACCTGTGTTCAGAATTATCAGTGCATTTCTTAACCCAGAACCCTTTGTCTTACAGCCAAAGACTGATCTCTTCCCCTGGGTCGGACTCAGAAAAATCAATGTCTCTTACTGGTGCTGGGAGGACATGTCACCTTTTACTAACACCACCCTGCAGTGGCAGCCCGGGGAGCCTAGCGATGCCGGATTCTGCGGATATCTGGCCGAGCCGTCCACCGTGGGCCTGAAAGCTGCAACATGCATCCACCTAATAAATGGCAGTGTGTGTGAAAGACCAGGTTGGTATTGTTAGTGGTGTTCAGGACTTCTGATGTTAGCACGTTGGAGATAGGTCCCGTAAGGCCACAGGCGGGGGTAAGATTAGTTGATTCACTCACAAGGGTGTGTCCTGTGTTGTCATAGAAAAATAACTGCCATGCTATATTTGTAGTTTTAGCTTTTTGTCCTGGATAAGTGTTGGTGACGGGAGCAGAGCAATAGGCTATAAATATTTCTTATTTTTGTTATTAAATGTAAAAATTGTGCCTTTAGTTTTTTCTACACAATGTGTTATCTATAAAGCTATTTGCGCTGCCTGATATTAACGATTGTCTAATCTCTTCCGACTTGTAGCCAATCAGAGTGCAAAGCAGTGCCGCATCCCCTGTGCCTCTAGGACGCAGTGCTCGGAGTGCACCAGCGCCAGCTCCGAGTGCATGTGGTGTAGTAACATGAAGCAGTGCGTGGACTCCAACGCATACGTGGCCTCTTTCCCTTACGGACAGTGTATGGAGTGGTACACAATGAGCAACTGCCCACGTACGTATGTTTACTGTGGCACCAATAGATGACACAGCCGTGACCACTTAATGCTGTAGTGCGTAGAGTATGGGCTATCCTGGTGGGAGCGGAGGGGACCTCGTTATTGAGTACAGAATGATTCCCCTGATTTTTTTTAAAAGAAAAATGAAGCTACGTAGGTGGGAGATATACAATTGAGGATTCCTTAAGTTGCCCTGACATACTCATCTGCAATACATAGCTATATATGTAAATACAGTACATGGTGGGGGCAGGCACGTATGGTGGGGGGGCCCCGCGGGGGCAGGCACGTATGGTGGGGGGGCCCCGCGGGGGCAGGCACGTATGGTGGGGGGGCCCCGCGGGGGCAGGCACGTATGGTGGGGGGGCCCCGCGGGGGCAGGCACGTATGGTGGCCGCCCCGCGGGGGCAGGCACGTATGGTGGCCCCGCGGGGGCAGGCACGTATGGTGGGGGGGGGGGCCGCGGGGGCAGGCACGTATGGTGGGGGGGGGGGCCGCGGGGGCAGGCACGTATGCTGGGGGGGGCCCCGCGGGGGCAGGCACGTATGGTTGGGAGGCCCCGCGGGGGCAGGCACGTATGGTGGGGGGGGCCCCGCGGGGGCAGGCACATATGGTGGGGGGCCCCGTGGGGGCAGGCACGTATGGTGGGGGGGCCTGTGGGGGCAGGCATTGTTGTGAGTCCTGTGGTGATGAGTTACTGGAGCTCTCTCGCCCACATATTATATGAGGAAGGTATATTTGACCACCTACTGGGCAGGTGATTGAAGGCACCCACTTATACACCAAGCACCCACCCAGGATTTGTGCCATTTAGTTGGAAAGTTATCATTTCCACTCTCCTTATACAGAATCTTCAGCTTGTGCTCAGAAACTCGTGGAACAAGATAGGTGGTCCTCTCGTATTGGGATATTGGATGCAGCTGCTAATTACTTCCTGTGTTTCTCTTATGTCTGCAGCTGAGAACTGCTCCGGATACCGTACCTGTGCCAAGTGCCTGGAGCAGCCTGGATGTGGTTGGTGCACAGACCCCAGTAACACGGGGAAGGGACAGTGCATGGAGGCCTCTTACCGAGGGCCGATGAAACTGCCCAGTGCACCAGCGCCAGCGAAGAGCAGCAACTCCGAGCCGGTCCTGGACGTCAGCATGTGCCCAGAAGAGAACCATTATAACTGGTCATTTATCATGTGTCCAGGTACAGTAACTCCTTACCGTGTTACCTGTGCATGCTGCTGGGTAAATAAATCACTGACCCTGGGATCATTTAAAACCAAAAAATTAAATTTATGGGACACACTGTGCTGGATTTGCTTATTTTCTGCCCTCAGAAGGGTGCAGGGGGGGTGAGATCTGATCTGCCGTAAAGGGACTGATCATGCTGCAATTACATTCTTGTTATAGTATCTACCCCTAAAGTTTTCATTACCAGTCATTTCTATAGCAGCATGACAGCGCTTTACGGCGGATGTGTAGGCAGGTCGTTGGGAACATAGATTGTAAGCTGTGTGCCCTACATGGACACACACTAGGGTCCCTTTGTGTCAGCAGCCAATTAATTCTAGCTATGGTTTGGTCCCCATACATATTAAACTCTTAGTTTTCTGCACCTAAAGTTTGAATCTAGATCTCCCTCAGTGCTCGGGGAGGGGGAGGGGAGAGTCCTCTGGGGCTATCAGACCGCACTTAGGAAATCCCCACTAAAACAGGAGATCCCTGATTTACACATTAAGAGGCAGGAAGGAAACATTGGGTTTGTGAATAATTGTGACAGTGAGTAAGAACACGTAGGGATTCCATTGTAGATTGTTGCTGAACACACAGGTCAGATGCAGATGTCTGCAGTCCATGGAAACCCGGCTCTATCTTCAGCAGATTTTGAATATACGTTATTTCTTCTTTTGCGGGTTGTTGTATAACATCAACCGGTTGTTGCGTTTGCAGCCTGCCAGTGTAACGGCCACAGCAAGTGTATCAATGAAAGTGTGTGCGAGAAGTGTGAGAACCTGACAACCGGCAAGAACTGCGACACCTGTATCTCTGGCTTCTACGGGGACCCGACCAACGGGGGATCGTGCCAGCGTACGTACTGCTACTGACACTTTGTATCCTGTGCGGTCTGTTTTACGGACACTTGTATCCTGCGTCTTGTGCTGTATATGTATCATTTCTACCTATAACCGTATTATACTGATTATTATGCTCCTCATTATCGCCAGTATCCAGGGTGAGAACTATAACACCTGTATCAGGCGTCCTCTGCTTTACTATATAAAGAGCAAAATAATGTTCCTAATGGTGCACTCTGTCTCTATAAATATCACTGTTTGACCTAATTCATCCAAAATATTTTGCAAAGAATGGACCAGCGTCGGTACTGCAGGGAATAGTCCATGTCCCTGACTTGCCAAAGGAAAAAACACAGTGCCGAGGATGGCCAAACACAGTAAAAAATAAAATAAATGCACCAATTTTATTATTACTATAAATATATTCACAGGCTTTTTACGCTGCCTGTAGTATCACGATGAGGATACAGTAATACAGTGTTTGTGGTCTTCTGTTATCCAATATATCATTCTGTTTCTCTGTGTAACGTCCCTTTAGCTAAATATCAGCTGAAAATAGGTCGGCATAAACGGACCCCCACCATGATTCACATATAACTTGATGTTCAATGAAAATCCGGTCCCTGGTTGATTATAATCGTTAACTTTGTGATATGAAATAAGTCTCCCTTCAAATCAAATAAACAAGCAAAAAGCACAAGATTGTATAGACTTGAAATAAACCTATATATAATATATATCAATTGGTTTTCTTCCATATATGTAACATGCAGTATTGTGTTAAGTTCATTATTCAAAAGGTTAGGGCTGAAGCCTCCTGCATGTGACACGGAGCAGTTGAAGTAAGCGATCTGGCAGGGATCTGATTCCACCGCAAGTAGCGGCAGGCGCGGGTCTCTGCTGTGACAGATGACTCGGTGTGATTAGCTTCACCGATGTGCTCACCGGTAGTCCGTCTAGATCAGGCCTGTCCAACCTGCGGCCCTCCAGATGTTGTGAAACTACAAGTCCCAGCATGCCCTTCCAGCTATTAACAGGTTGTCTACTGGCAAAGCATGCTGGGGATTGTAGTTTCACAACATCTGGAGGGCCGCAGGTTGGACAGGCCTGGTCTAGATCTTGTTCCAGCCTAGGAGCGAGCTATAGAGAGGCCCCACCGTGGTTTGCCTCTGATAGGATATACTGCAACTGGTGACAGTAGTATGGATGTCTGATCCAGCATGTGAATAGCAGTACATGAGCCCCAGCAGAATGTCATAAAGGTTTCCTGACCGGTTCCATCACCATCTAGGCAGAGGGTATGTGGATTGTATACTTCCAGCAAACAACACAAGTCCTCGGCTTTACTGTCGCTTGTATCGTCCTTTTTACTGTCTCATAGAGAAGGGTATGTACTTTACTCACACTAAGATCTCCTTGTACACTGCTACAGCAGCTGTAGGTGAATCTGTTATCTCCAGTGTCGCCTAAGGAAGATACAAACTGTGACCTATAAGACATGAAATAATGTGTTATTTGTAGGCACCTAATACTGTGTCATCACCTATTGAATTCAGTCTGACATGTGCTATATTCATAGTGTCATTGCACATGGACGCTGTTCAGTTCTGCTCGGCGGATTACAAAGGCTTCTGGGAGTTCTGCATAAACCTGTCTTCCATTAGACTTCACTGTACCATTAGTTTCCGTATGGAATTGTGTTTGATGCTATATTCTCTATCCAACCAGGTAATGGCTTTCATTGGTCTTGCTTACCCAAGGCTGACGAAAGCTAACATCTGATTGGTTACTGTTGTGTTGTGCAGCGTTTAGGTTACTGGTGGAATGTGGCATTGCAGCGCCTTGTACGTTTGTGTTGTAGTAATACCGTCGTCTTCTTTTATCACAGCTTGCAAATGTAACGGACACGCTTCTATGTGCAACACCAACAGCGGCAAGTGTTTCTGTACCACGAAAGGCATCAAAGGAGAAGAGTGTCAGCTGTGAGTCTAGGACTTGTTATTTTCATCCGGTGTTTGTAAAGCGCTAACATATTATGTAGAGCTGTACACTGTGGCGATCATGACGCAAACAAATTACAGACATGCTTTTAGTGGTGAGGGGGCAGTGTGTGTGCCTACAGTAAGGCAGCATAGTCTGTTAATTATAAACCTGTTTCTATACGATTCATTTATTAGGCTAAAATTACTGATCCCCTGACGTGGAGCTTTCCCCTAAGAACGCAGCATAGTCTTGCGATTCTTCAGACATTAATAGATATTGACAATCAACTATTTGTCATGGTGTTTTGGTCACTAGATGGCAGTGTTCTATTATTTTGAATCCTTTGTTGCATAGAAACTACTTTGCATTTCATTATTAATGATATGTGTCCATGTTATTTTTGGCTGTTGTCACTTAATTATAACATTGTGCAATGACCAAATTCTGATCAGGACTCCTCTTCTTATTAATATAAACAGGATTCCGGCCTAAGTGTTAGACATGTAGCTCATAGACTTTTGCTGTGTATATTCATCAGTGTACAAATATCTCTCCTCTTAATGACTGACTAGAGTGTATCAGTGTTATTAATATGCAGATCTTTATGAGACCCAAGTTCGGGCGTTCGTTGATGTTTTTCTTTCCTTATTTTATTATAGGTGTGAGGTTGAAAACCGATACCAGGGTAACCCTTTGAAAGGAACCTGCTACTGTGAGTGCAGTATATAATGATAACGTTTGTTAGCCCTTCTAGTAAGGTGTTTAGTATTTGGTACATGGAGGGGATCTCGGGCTGTTATATCCCATCTAGCGGGACATTTCTGTGTTTGTGTGCGACTGCGATTGTTACTGGATTCATTGCCCTGTGTCATTAAATCCAGACATCTAAATGCAGCTGCAGCAGTGACATCTTCAGGTTAATAGAGGGTACTGCAATCCATGGAAAAAATATACAGAGACAGAGCAAAGCAATCAGCTTAATCAGAATGTAGTGTTTTGTCTCAATGAACTGCAGTGTCCAGTGAAAATTAATTTGACACAACAAAAAGACAGTTGTCAGCGCTTATCCTTTACACTGCATATCTGTGTAGGGGATACCCTTGCTAGATGTAAACCCCTATACCTGGGAGGTGAGTCAGATTTTAACTGCATTTTAATGGTGTTTTAAAGCATATAAGACCGTGTAGGGCCTGCATATAATGAGGTGACCTTGACGTTGGGATGCAGGCTTAAATGCTTTGATCAAAATATGAACCAATTCCTCATGTTTTCAGCTTGCTAGACACACACAGATATGCAGTGTGAAGGATAAGCGCTGACAACTGTCTTTTTGTTTTGTATACATATATGGGCATTTATATTGCCACGCAGCTGGTATCATGTATAATATGGGATATACAGAGCGTGGGCTTGTTATTTTGCTTATGCCGTCTCTTCAATATCTCTTAGATTTTTATGCCTTCCCTCATTGCCCAGTGTATAATATTATCTGTGTGTATTTTGCTGTCCTTGAATGAATTGGTTGGTACAACATTTACCTTTAACAAACCCGTTCCACTTACTCATAAAGCTTCTGTATGAATGTAACTCCCTCTTGGGAGATTAATATTGATTTTTAGTTTGTAAGCAGACAAGTTCTACAGCCAGTTTAATAGATAGTGAGGGACATCGTAACTGTGTAGAAAATATATTGTTACCTATAACAGCCAGGTCAGCTTTATTTTTCTAAGTAGCCATAGAGTAATGACTGGTTGCTATGGACAACACAACCTTATCCTCAGTTACCTGTAGAACGTCCCTCGTGTGTGTGTTCTTATGCAAGTCTGTCTTAATATGAAATGTTCTCCTGTACAGACACTCTGCTGATAGACTACCAGTTCACCTTCAGCCTGTCCCAAGAAGACGACCGATACTACACAGCTATCAACTTCGTGGCCACTCCTGAAGAGGTGAGAGCGTTACAGGTGTTCACGGTGGCTCAGAAGTTAACACTTCTGTCTCACAGCGCTGGGGTCACGAGTTCGATTCCTAAACAGGGCCTTATCTGTGTGGAGTTTGCATATTTGCCTGTCTGTTCCAAATAAATCTTGTGTGAACCGTTCGTGCCAGAACAACCAATAGATTTGCCACTTTTAAAGCCTCAGACGATGAGTTATATTTTTGGAGTGAATACTGATAACTGCTTTTAGCTGGTGTATTCTTCTCCATTGTGTTAGTGGTTTATTCATAGTTCTTTCACTCCCTGTAACTGCTAATTGTTCACTACTGAAGCCGTATCTAATTCTAGCTGCTGGGAGTTTATTTGTGCTGAATATAATTGGCATGGATGGCTTCATACCGCTGTCTGCTGTGTAGGATGTGTGAGTCTGGGGTACAGGGAGCGTATACAGGGTGATGTGCTCCACTCTCTGTACTCCCAGCAGGTGACTGCGCAGAGCAGCAGAATTATATTAATTTATGGAACTAAAGCAGCAATTAGTGCTATACACCCTCTGAAAGTAACTAAAGAGACCTCCGCATAGCCGTACAGTGACTAGCAGCCCGTCGGTGAGTCAGGCCAATCTGTTATCTGTAGTGATCGCTTATACTCGCATCCAAAGAGTGCATGACCCGCTCCTGGAAGATATGGTGCCCTCATGTAATGGGCTATTAATGAGGTAAAGCATGTACCAGGTATAGGGCCAGTGTCCTGGATTAGCAGTGGTCAGCATCATGCGGTGCTTGGCATGGTCGGCATCATGCGGTGCTTGGCATGGTCGGCATCATGCGGTGCTTGGCATGGTCGGCATCATGCGTTGCTTGGCATGGTCGGCATCATGCGGTGCTTGGCATGGTCGGCATCATGCGGTGCTTGGCATGGTCGGCATCATGCGGCGCTTGGCATGGTCGGCATCGTGCGGTGCTTGGCATGGTCAGCAGCCATAGCAACGTGAAACCGCTGATGATGCACCTCTGTTTTTACGGATTTGCTGGACACTATAGGCCGTGAAGTCTTGGGAGTCCTAAAGCTTAAAGAGCCATAAGACATCGATCCCCTTTAACAAGCAGGTCAACGAGAAGTGGGAAGAATAAAACAAATGGAACCAGTCCCTTCTACTCTTTCATTTCCCCGCGATAAATAGATTATTGGCTGTGGATACAGATGTTTGATGCCAGAGATTCCCGACTGTCAAAACCGACTACCGTGTGTGTTTCTGGATCTGCATCACTTATAAAACCTGCGGGCAAATCTCTACCACAGCTTGGGGGCGTCCGTTTCTGTCTGGGTCACTAAAGTGACAGACATTTAGTCTTCATAGCTCTTAGAGCAGTGTTTCTCAGCTCCAGTCCTCAGGACCCCCTAGCAGTACATGTTTCCCATATCTCCTTGCTGGAGCACAGGTGTAGTCATTACTGGCTGACACAGTGTAGCAGGTGGTATAATTATTTCACTTCTCACCTTTCAATCCTGCACTATTAGTGGGTCCTGAGAAACACTGTCCTAGAGGGATTCCCGAATCAGGCTCCTAAGACATTGTTTCTTACATCATGCGGTCATATACATCGGGCACCACAGCCTTCAGGGAGGTTTGGTTACACACCTCCGCTGTGATAGCTGCACGTAGGACCTCGTGCCATGTAACTGGAGTGACAAACGTTAATTCCAAGAAGTCTTTTGTAACCATATCCTCTTGGTAAGTTTGTGTTCTGCCCAGATCTGGACATAATTAATTACACCGCTGCTGGGAGTACATCTTTCTTCCAAAAAATAGGTCCATGCAGTAGGGTTTGATCTGTGCTTGTTTTTTGTGTGACAAGGCAAAGTTGGCATGTGGGTCTCTGAGGGGGGTGGGCTCTTTCTGTGCAGGTAAGTGATTGCAGTTTAAGAATTCTGATAAATCCAAATAAACATGGCTAATCCCAGACTAGATCCCTCTCTGGGTCCAGTGGGGGGGGCCCGGCTTCCACACTATCTCAGTAAATAGGAAGTCTCCGCTACTGATTCCTGGATCCATTTCTTCAAAGTATATTGGAAGCTCACCATGCCTAGGAGCAGGGATTTATAAAACTTCATCAGCTCCCATCACCCTTCAGTTTACCACCAGCTAAGACTGGCTACATGGAAGCCTAACTAATGAAAAGGCATCACTGCTCTGCCATCCCAATTGGAAATGGATTTTAAGGACAAAACTCCTTTCTTTCCAGATACAAAGCTCAGCATTTAGAAGAACTGAATTGCTGCCGTGGTGACGCATGGGAGTGAAGCATAAATGATTATCAATCGGTAATTCGGTAATGTGCACGTCACTGGGAGACTGCAAGGCAGAGGTATGACCTGTAGGTGGCGCCACATGGCAGCGTGTGAAGAAATGCTTCACCCTGTCGCACGAGATCTAAAGGCGCTGCCTGTGTTACAGCGATCACACGCTGCCACGTGGCGCCACCTACAGGTCATACCTCTGCCTTGCAGTCTCCCAGTGACGTGCACATTACCGATTGGTATGCAGATGGAATGTTTCACATGTCTCGTAAACCGATTAGTTCCTGATTATAGTCTGTGTTAATTGGATTGTGTGATGATGGATAAGGAGAAGATCACACTTGCACTGTTGCCTCCACAACAATAGAGACTCCTTGTTACAGTTAATGAATTATAACCCCATGGTTCAAAGTTGAGCTCTGAATATTGGTTCTAGTAACCGCAATGCTGGATTAAAAAATTGTCCATTAGGCTCCACCCCTTCTTATGACCTCACAAACCCAGATCAATGGGCTGCCCAAAGTAACTAATGAGAATCCCTGGACTGCTGCTTGTTCACAGTTAAATTATAGCCCAGAGTAGTGTATTTGTCTTGTAAGAGATTGGCTGGTGTCCAGTATCATTATTGGGAAGTCGGCAGCTCTTTAAAGCAAAATAAACCTCCCTAACTTATTTCCACTGTATAAAATCTGTGCAACAGAAAAGTGATCTGCACGATACATTCCCCAGCTTATCCGGCAAGTACAAGGCAATGTTTTCTTATTCTTCTATGCTTCATATTTTCCATCTCTGCCACCAGTGACCCCGGTACAGTGTTCTCTTTGTTTCTCAGTAGGAAATTGTGTGGTTTTTTTTTCACTCTCTCTTTCGTACTTGGTAATATTCCACGTGTGAAGGAAATGTGTATTCCCATTTTACATAGCCGGAAATGCGGCTACAAAGTGTGGTTTGAGCTGGAAGCCAAGTTCTGAGATATTTGGGCAGCGGTGCGGTGCCCGGTGGTGTAACGGGGAGGGGGGGGGGTGCTGAGATTCTGGAATGTAGGTAAACACTCCCTCGCTCGCCCCGTGTATCCGCTCCTTCCAAATGTTGTTTAAGTTGTGTTTGTAAATACATTCAAAGGAGGAATGATCCTATTAAACATCTGCACTTATTTTCAGCAAAGTCCCTGAACGGCAACAGTGGGGAACGAAAACAAATTGTTTCAGTCCAGTTGAACATAAAAACTACGTATTGATAGATAAGTTGCGGCTCTTCAGTACCTAGTAGGGCATGCTGGCAGTTGTAGTACCACAGCTAGCTGGAGTTTTGTGAGCGCTCGACAAAGCTGCCAATGCCCCCCGCTTCAGGTTACCTAATCTGTTTTTGTTTTTCGTTACAGCAAAATAGAGACCTGGACATGTTCATCAACGCATCGAAAAACTTCAACCTGAACATAACCTGGGCGACGAGCTTTGCAGGTAACCCGGATCTTACTCTGTGTTTAATGTCGGTGTTTGTTAGGTAATTAGTTAAAAGATGACTTGGCTAAAAAATAAGGATGTATAATGCTGTCTTTATTCTCAGTGAAGATGAAGTTTGCTTTCTAACGTGCTCCGTATGTATTAAAACGTTGTGTGACCGGTAATAGGATGCCAGCGTCTGGTTTTAATACCTGACATAAACACACGTGTATTTTCCATGACAGCCGTTCCTATAATTTGTAGCACATACCGATCATTTTCCAATCCGTCAGAGGCTGGGTAAGAATTTGTCCCCTCTATACACCGGGGATTAATTATAAGACCCCGTCATTGCTGATATTTACAGCACAGAGATCTTTTTAATCCAAAGTCTCAGCCTGGTACAAAGCAGAGATGAATGTATTCCCGGAAGCCAGGACTTTGTCAGTTCTGCATCTGTGTAATAATGATACACTAACATGTAGGCTCTCCTACTACAAGTCTCAACATCCTCTGCAAACAGCCGTAGGTTGTTGGAGACCGATATGGAGGAGGTATCTGGAGGGCACGGAAAGAGAAGGCATACTAACCACTATATATTAGTCTTTCCACATTGATATTAGTCCGCATGACAACAGGTGTTGATCAAAGTCACCCAGATCTCTTTCATGTATGGAGACATCAATGTTGACCAAACGTTCGCACTGGGTGATAAAGGATGACAGAAACATTTACCAGTGTATGATTGTCCTTAAATCACGTGGGTTTGTGAGATGACAGTAAATCATGTCTAACAAACAGCCAAGCGGGAGGAATTAACCTGTACTGGACAAGAGTTAGATGGGGGGTTTGGAGAATAGCGATTTATGATTCGTTTGTTTTGTTTATGGCAAATATTAGGAAACGAGTGTATAATAATATACCGATTGCCCCTGTTATACCTTTGTTTTAAGTGTACTTTAATTGCAGCCAGTAGTGTTTGGAATGGGGGGGGTTATTGGATGCTCATATCTGAGTATACAAAATAACAAGTCATAGATGTCTAAGTGCTGGCTGTTTGAACGAGTGTTCTGCTGCGATTCCTGGGCTGTGGATGACACTTTCTACCTCCTTCCCCGTCTCTCCGTTGCTTCCCACTGTGCGATGAATAAAAGATTATGCGACACAGTCCTCATGTGTCTTATTCGTGGGTGCTAGTCCTTTACTGTCAGACATTTAGGGGTGTAGCAAAGTACCGGCATTGTTGGGGTAACTTGCCATTTACAAAAGTCTCTTGGTAGCAGGTAAAATGTTTTTCTATGCTGATAGCGGCTGCGGTGTTTTTACGTTCTCTGTCTAATCCAGCGGTTTTGTTCCACCTTCCTTGCAGCCGGCACACAGGCGGGGGAGGAGATCCCCATCATCTCCAGGACCAATATCAAGGAGTGTAAGGACACCTTCTCCAATGAGAAGTTCGACTTCCACAATAATCCCAACATCACCGTCTTTGTTTACGTCAGTAACTTCACCTGGCCGATAAAGATACAGGTAACTGAGCCGATGGTCCTCCTGTCTGACTGCTTCTGTCCTATCTCCCACTATCTAACATTATCCATGGAAGTCCTCTCCATACTTCCAGTATGGTTACACGAAACACATGCTGGTTATCCAACTCCCCAACACACAAACCTTCACCTTGTTGCTGCAGTCCCTTGGGAAGGATTTTTTGGGGATACAGCTTGTCCACATTATCTCTCTACCTCTCTCTTTCCTGTGTACTTACATTATTTATTTTCCGTTGCTCTATGTTATGACGTTGGTGGACAGCGTTATGGTTTGTGGTATAGAATGTCCATCGTTCCCTGAGTCTTAGAGTGCTGGGGATTTGTGTGTACGTTGTTCTGCATGTACACCCCCAATAGACCTTTATAGACTTGTCAGGCAGCGTTATAAACAGTGTATATTATAGGTGGGTAGTTATTCTGCGGCCCTTACATCCAGTTCATGGTGAGCAGCAGACATCTCTGAGACCGTGGGAAATATCTAGTAATGAAGAGGGATGGACGTTCCGACACACGTACAATACAAAGGGATACAGCGTCCCTCCACATCGACACCTCTTCTCTCAGCCCCGCACAGTTTCACACACAATCTGCTAAACAAAGTACCGTCGCTCTGTTACAATCTGTTTATAGAAACATAAGTGCATACGTGTTCTAGAAGATCCTGCTTTATATTTCTTCTTAAAGGGGCATACCCGTAAATGTACTATGTGGTGGGAACTGTGTAAGATTGTAAGTATAAAAGTCGATACGCAGTTTATCACAATGAATGGAAGAATGTTAAACAACGTAGTATATTCATAGTATCTCCGCACCGGTAACGCTGCACTCAGTTACTTCTCTGTAGTAATGGTTCAGAGTGGTGCCGGGGATCTATGCTGAGGGCGGCCATCGCTCTGCAGTTTCTCTTTCCCATCTGGGCTCTAGTGGGTGTCACAGGCATTATAACCATTCTCATTTGACAAGCACTGGAAGGTAGAGGTAATAACAGCGATGTCTTTTCAGATTGGTCTCTTCTTCCACTCATCCCCTGGTGTGTTACCATTCTGTCTTCTCTCCACATCGGAGCCGTATAAATGAATTCTGTGCTTTATGCATTTCCAGAATACGCACATATCTCAAATATGACACCGCAAAAGCTTTAATTCACGCACTCATCATCTCCCGCATCGGCTATTGCAATTCCCTTCTTACTGGTCTTCCCAAAATAAGACTCTCACCCCTACCATCTATTTTGCATGCATCGGCTAGATTGATTTTTGTCTGCTTTGTCACTCTGTCAGTCACTAATTGGCTGCATGTTTTTCAAATAATCCAATATAAAATTCTTCTTCTAACATACAAGGCCGTCAACAAAATTGCACTGACATACATCTCCTCACTTGTCTCACAATATGTCCCAACTAGACACCTCCGTTCTGTACAAGATCTGCGTCTCTCTTCCACTCTCATCACATCCTCCCATTCCCAGTTACAGGACTTTTTCGGGCTGCACCCACTGTATGGAATTCCCTCCATCGCACAATAAGACTTTCCTCTAGTCTTCAAACCTTCAAGTGTTCTCTGAAAACCCACCTCTTCAGACAAGCTTATAATATTCCTCTACCACCCTCTTAATCTCCCTAGGAGATTAATACCCTAATACCACCCTCTACACAGCTAACACAAGACAACAACCCTCTGACTAACATTGCTATGTGACTGATCACACAGCCCACTAAATACCTTTGCATTCTAGCTTTACAAATATTCAATATGATGAAGCACTTATCCTTGTGTATCAAACCATTGTCCCATAGATTGTAAGCTTGTGAGCAGGGTCTTCTTATCTCTATGTATGTATGTATTACCCAGTATTGTTTTATTACTTTTTTTCCCAATTGTAAAGCGCTACGGAAACTGCTGGCGCTATAAAAATAAATGATGATGATGATTTGCTTCCAGTAGATGTATTTATGTCTTCAGGTGACTTGCTGCATTTTGCTATATATTACTATTGTGGATCAGACGTGGTTCTGGGATAGTATGGAAAATATGGAAGTGTGCGAAGTCTGCAGCAGTTTATCTGTGTTCGGGATGAGTCTGCTTATCCCCCCCCCCCACTTGGTACATTGACCTGATGACGGGCCAGTCAGATAGTCACTGTGAAGGTTGGTAGATGCAGTCAGATTGTGCCCATTATCTAATGACCGCACCAACAGCTCCCAGCCAAGCCATGAGATGCGGCAGGATCAGCCTGTGTGCGGCAGTGTAATAATTGCCTTATATTTCTGTCTAGGGAACAATGACCCCACTAAGTGCTGGGAATTGCTGATAGACCTGGGAAGGAAGCCCAGGATGTGTGTGTGACACTTCCCTTCCACAATCAGAGGGTGTCGGTATGTGTCCTGCGCAGTCCGCTCTCTGGTCTATGAATGGAGCCCTGTGTCTGAGCTCTGGGAGCGGGAGCTTCCTCTGTCCCTGTCTTTGCACCTCTATAAATATCCCTGAAGTGGTCGGAGGCGGGTTGTTGGTTTAGGATGTTTTTTTCTGCTTCCACAAATTCCTACTTCCAGCCCCTACACACAGAGTGGCCTGTGGAGCCATCAATGCGAGGTCTGTGCACACTACATACTTGTGGGATCGCAGGGATAACAGTTGGTTGTTTACGCAGGCGCTCTTGACAGATCTACTGCTATTTCCTGACCGAACATAAATAATAACACCGGTAGCAGCCAGAGCCGGCCGTGTTCATGTGTCGCACATTGTAGGCTAGCGTGCAGTCACCCTGTACAGTACATAAGGCGTACAGTGACTGAGGGTGACTAGGTGCCTGTATGCACAATACTAAACTGAAGGTATTGGCATATTACCTAATACACAATGTGGTAAGTTTTATTTCTATAAATATCAAACCTAAACAGGTACAGTTTCCTATGCAACCGTTTTCTTAAATAGCCCCCAATGCTTTATTTGTTATTCTGCTCCATTGTGTGTGATGGCATCTTGTAGTTACCAGAAAGGGCTTTTTATGTGAATCACTGTGTCCTTTGATGCTAGTTTATCTCCAGCTGTATAGTCTGTAAGGTTTGTATCTGTCATCCATATCTAAGACGCACAGAAATCTAACATTCTGTAACGGAACTCTGCCGACGTGGGCGGGGCATCAGAGCCAGCCTGATTGGCTGAGAAAGGGGGCGTTGACCATTCTCTTCCTCGCTGGAGCTTCTTCCCTATAGAAATGACTGGTCCTCATTATAACATCTTCCACAAATACGTCACCTACTAAATACTATAAAGCCTATCTGGACAATACAAGTGTTTTTTAAAAAGTGCTATATGATATGTGTTTATAGTTTGCATACAAAGTGGGGAAACAGGTTGCAATTATGTAGTCAGTAGCAACAGATCTTTGTTCCTCCGCTATAACATACAAGAATATTAGAAGTTCTGTTGCCACGAACACAGGATACTTGTATAAGCTGATCCTTCTAACCGGGTGCTCTCCTCTCGGATCACTTCCTGATTACTTAATATAAGGATATGTTGTACACTCCTACTCTCCAGTAATAACATCACTATACATGGATTATTGGGCTGTTTTTTACAGGAGCTTGCACCTACATTCATGTCCCCGTGTATTGTATCCATCTATAGATCATCTGTGTGTACTAGATGACTGAATACATTGTGGTATTGTCAATTAATGGAAAACTGAGTGCTGTCTTAGTACAGCAGATATGGCAATGCTGGGAGAGGAACCAAGTGGATGCATTAGATATACAGTCTGTGATAATTATATTAGACACCCTGCATTTCTATGTAATGCACGGTGTGACTTATGTGCCCCTCTTGCCCTACCTCTATTAGATAACCAGCTCTATTAGTCCGTATAGGGGTGGCTGCAGAAAGGAGGGGGGGGGGGGTCTGTTTTGGCAGTTCTGGTGCCTAGCTGTCACTTTCTGAGCACATTTAATTTGTTGCAAGGGCCCCGCGGAGAGGGATTTGTTCCCCAGTTTCTGCCGTCGGCAGTAGGCAGCGATAGAAAGGAAGAATAGCAGGATTGCAAATGAATTTGTTTTCAATCAGTTAAGTTTATTAGTGTAAATAATTGCTCCCAGATTTCTGCAATTACACGCAGCTTCCCAGGGCCGGCAGACTGGCATCGCTCCTGTTGGATACAAGGAAGAGGGAGGAGGGCGGCTGTGATTGGAAACAGAGCGTGTAAGTGATACTTTCAAACATGAAACAGATGCTTCCTCTCCAGCTATTCCTGCCTTATTTTTGGCAGTGATCGGTGATATTTTTTCCCCCTCTGAAGTGCTTCCTGCTCTCACAATGTGGAATTTTGGGATAGCTCCGTTCTGGATGCCTCTGAAATGAAAAGGACTTTTTATTATTGTTGTTGTTCCTCAGAAGACGGTATTTTCCCAGGAGCTACGACGTTGTGACTTCTCACTCGAGGTAACGTCTGTTGTACTTTTATCGGCGTGGAATCTGTCCCACGGAGAGAACTCAGTACATAGACTCGCTGTCTCCGTGTCCCCTTCAGGGCTCCCAGGAACCACACTTGTAGGAGTACCACTACTACTTGTTGCCACTTTAGGACTCTTTGAATCCTGTATCTGGTCTGGCAAAGTTGTTGGGTTTTTTTGTTCAGTTTGAGTAGTTTCATTATTTTGTTTTTAGTTTTGTTTTACTGTTTATAATATTTTATCTGTAGATAGTGCTTTTATAGTAGTTTTGGAAGGACTTGATCTTAATGCTGTGGAGTACACTGGGGTCCCTCGCTTTGGCTGTAATAAATACCAGAACGGCGTTGTGTAGATTTACTTACAAACTTCATGTTGGAATATTTCTGTGTTCTTTTCCAGGCTGATCTACTGGAATAATGTAACACTGAGGATTTAGCTGTGACTTTAGTAGAACCAGCTCTGCGAACGTTAGCTGGTTCCTGGCAGCCGGAGCTAGGGGGAAACTTATCCGAAGTTTGGTGGTTTCGTCCTGTGGGTCTCTGTAACTTCTCCTGTTTAATGGAGCTGTCGGGTAGTAATCTGTCGGCTCTCTGCTGTGTTTACTGTCAGATCACTCTGACAGTTGTCAGAGAACTCCAGGAATTACTGCAGAAAGTGTGGGCCGGTATAACGTTCACCCCCCCCAGAATATTATATATAAATTTAGAGGTTTATGTTTTATGTGCATACATGGTCATTTTTACTCTAGAGGCTTTTCTGGATTTGGGGGTAGAAGAAGTGATGTACAGATAGAGCGCGGTGTACTTATTGAGTGGGTTTAGAAGAGAAGTTTATACAATATGATAATACGTTTTGTCACAGTTCTGTTTGTAAGAGCTTCACGTTCCATTTTATCTGAACCTGTTGTCATTACCGAGCAGTGTGTTTAGTTAGACCCCTGGGGATAAATGTATCAAGCTGAGAGTTTTCCGGCGTGTTTGAAAAGTGGAGATGTTGCCTATAGCAACCAATCAGATTGTAGCTGTCATTTTGTAGAATGTACTAAATAAATGATAGCTGGAATCTGATTGGTTTTTCAAATCCGCCGGAAAACTGTCAGCTTGATACATTTATCCACTGGACTGGTGCTTTGTGCGAAGGAAAAACACTACAATACCGTCAGTGGTTCAGACGTAGGTTTGTTTTTTGAAAGTTGCCTGTAGTTTTTGGGTTGGTTTTTAAGTTCACTGATCCTAAAACTTAGTGTCCGTCACTAGTTTACTGTGCGATGCTCTATGTTGTCCTCCTGTCCAGCGACCAGAGAGGAGTCCAGACGTGTAGGAAGCAGACACAGAGCTCTTTATTGTAATCTTTATGGGAAACCACAAGACACCTCTGGACCTGTGTTACTGGTCTCGTTCCTGCGTCTACATCCTGGTCACCTTGGCTTTATTATCTACAACAAGTAGTTTTATGGTTACACGGGTAGAAGCGGAAATGCTGAACCAGGATTCTGCTTCCATAATCATTCATCGCGTTGTGCTTTGAACCGTGAAGGTAGACACGTTCCTGGGCACCTAGGGACCATTGGTGGCGAACGTTCAGGAGCAATCTGCCCGATGTCCTCCCGATAAGGACAACCATATTATTCCTCAGCTTTATACCTCTTACCACAACCTTTATAAAGCCCATACCTCTTGCTTGGTTTGCCCACAGCTCCAGTATAAAGACCGGTGTAAAGGACTTTGTTTCAATAAACAAATAACACCCGAGTGTAAGAAAAATTTGGACTCCAAACCCTTTGTTGCACCGTCTTGTAAATCATTCTGCAGAGAGAGGAAGATTATCTTTCAATCTCCAGTTTTATTTGTTATATGTTGGGATACACCAGGACCTGCAGAGACGCGAGAGATTTTATTCTACGATTAAAGTGTGGCCTGAGCTAGTATTCAGGAAAATATAACCTACCAATCAGGTGACATCACTGAATCCTTAGTGCAGTGGTTCAAAGGTGTGTGCCACGGCAGGGCCAGTGGTAAGCATGGTGGTTACCTTGCTTACAGCTTGACTTAAGGGAACATTTGGGATCCACTGCCTTAGTGAATTAACACAAAAATGGCTGCCTCCGCTTCATAGGCAAACCGAGGGGGAGGGGGGGGGGGTTCCTAGTACATGGAAAACCCCCTCCAAGCCTGAGGCACTGTATAATTGAGGTGGCTGGACCCTGCTCCAGCTTCACATGGCTCTGCTTGAAAAGGGAGAGCTGTGTGCACCTAACAGTAGTCCACGCAGCATTGCCCATGTATAATATGGGGATAGGAAGAGTTGGAGAGCAGCCAAGCACTGTCTAATATTATAGCCACGCCCCCATGCATGCTGGTCACGCCCATTGGCGGCGTGGTGTGGAAACCCCCCTCTACAAATCCTGCGTTTGCCCCTGCGCTTTGTGTGTAGGGAAAGAAACACTTTAAACCTTTCTCCACGGTGTTGTTTGCTGGTCTCCAGTCCACTATGCCAATATTTGCATTAAAGACTAGTTTTGACCTTGTTGTTTCAGAAGTGTCCTCGGGTAGACTGTGTTCTGTAACACGGCTATAAGGGGCATATTCAATTAGCTTTCCTGTCCACGATTACGCGCGGCTGCGTGTTTAAAGTGAAATTATGGTATCGCAGCCCTATGGAGTGCGCACGGAAATCCGCAATGTTGCGGTTTCAGGACCCGTGCGGCCGAGTGTAATCGCGGACAGGAAAGCTGATTGTATATGCCCCTAAAAGTTATGTTTATTTAACCGTTCGGTCACCCAGCTGTTTAACAAACACGTGAGCTCAACTAGGCAGTGACAAATAATTGCGTTGGGTTTTGGCGGAAGACAATGTAAAATACAGTACACAGAGGAGTCTGTAATTATGTAAAGAGAAAATGCTTTTTTGTGTTCATTTAATAGCATTAACTCGTTCACAGATTGGCGACATCGTCAAGAGCATAAATGCTGCTTGCAATTTGTATGCCAGCCTTCCCCACGCTGTCCTCCCGGAGACAGACAAAGGGGGCTTTGTGGTCCTGTTGGACTGTGAACCCATTCTGGTACAAGGATTAGTGATCACCTAGCAACGGGATCCTCGCTCTCCTTCCCTGGCCTGGTCCGGTGCCAGGATTTTACTTATGGTCTCACGTGTATTATACACACAGCCCCTCGCTCTGTGTCCCTCTATTCTGTCTGCTGCTCTCCGTGTATTGTATTTATTTCTACTTAATGATTCCAGATTGATCACATCGGAGATGTTTTGTCATCTTCCTAGAGTTTTAGTTTCTGCTGCTTTTTCTTATGTTGTTAATGGTGCAGTGAGTGCTGCTTTGTCATATGCCGTTTACCACGTTTACCGCCAAGAATGCCGCTGGTCACTGTAGTCACTTTTCCCCCAAATCTGTGGTCTGCTCGTTTGTACCCGTCTGAGACTGGTCTAGAAGAGAGAATGCACAATGACGTTTCATGACGGTTATTGAAAGTTAAACAGACTTTATGGTGTTACACGTCGCCTCGTTCTTCGCGCGCTTCCTGCGCTCCGTCGTAAGTGCTGCAGATTGCTCGATGGAGACTTTCAGAATAGCGTCTAACAATGGTGCGCACTGTACATTATATGTCTCTCTTGTGTGTGTTATATGTACTTTGCACCTTTTTTTCCCCAGAGTTACCTGAATTGATAATAACAAACATATGTTTCATTTAATAAGTATGTGGGTCCAGCTATTACAGCCAGTAGTCTCTATTTAGTGTGAACACCGGGGATGGGGCTCTATTTGCTTCTTCAGCTGTTTTTGAGCATTGTCAGCTCAGTTGGGGGTTTGTGATGGACACTCGTAATGGATTCTTGGTGGGATTAAAGTCAGGATTAGGCCGCTCAGGGATTTCTGTTTGTTTGTGTTTCAGTCTGCTTTAGATCATTGTCACTTCCGCCCCAGTCTGAGCCTATAGGCAACAGGGTGACTGGTTTTGTGTAGACTTTATCTGTAATGTGCTGTATTCATGTTCTCCTGGATCTTTAGATGATTCAGTCCCTGCCACCCGTAGTATGACACCTAATGGTGGGGCTGGTGGGCATAAAGGTCCCCTTTATTCTGACCAGACCACAGGACTTTCTACCACATCTCTGCAGTATCTTCCAGGTGACTATTTACACACACACTTTGCAGTGTTATTCCCAGCTGTGGCCTCTTCCTTGTGATCCTCCCATGTAGAATGTTCTATGGCATCTACTGATTTCTGTAGCTCATTCAATGTCACTTTTGGCCTTGCAGGAACTTCCTCTATAAAGGGACCTTCTTATCCAGCAACATCAGTTTGGATGGGAGCTACACTTAAGTTTATAAGTTGTTCATAACGTATGTGGGGAGGAATTGGAATACTTATTCCAAGTTATTCAAGGTTTATGGACCTGTGTCAAAAACAGATCCCACTAAAATCATCATCATCACCATTTATTTATATAGCGCCACTGATTCCGCAGCGCTGTACAGAGAACTCACTCACATCAGTCCCTGCCCCATTGGAGCTTACAGTCTAAATTCCCTAACACACACACAGACAGACACAGACTAGGGTCAATTTTGATAGCAGCCAATTAACCTACCAGTATGTTTATGGAGTGTGGGAGGAAACCGGAGCACCCAGAGGAAACCCACGCAAACACGGGGAGAACATACAAACTCCACACAGATAAGCCCATGGTCGGGAATTGAACTCATGACCCCGGTGCTGTGAGGCAGAAGTGCTAACCACGTAGCCACCGAAAATCTATTTAATATTCAGAGGCAGCAAAATGTGGACCGTGTAGAGGTGTCCAATACCTTTTGGTGTGTGTGTCTGGGGGGGCTTCTTCTCTGTCTGCAGTAGTTGTGGCATTATATGGTTTTGTGGACTTTACAAACATATCTCGGAAAGTAAATATATTTTCTATGACATGAAAATGTGCGATCCACAGTGCAGCGGGGGCTAATATCTGCCTCTGCCTATCGGGGGCGCTGTTAATTACTGCCATGTCTTTTCCTGGAAGCGATACTAATTTGCCAGTGTTGTATTGCTCAGTGAGCTGGCAGGTTGTACTCCGATCAGATATAGATGGTTTATACCACAACTTGCCCATCACTGGGAGCGTTTCGATGACAGCTAGAATCTGATTGGTTGCTGTGGGCAAGACCTCCACTTTTCCTATTTAGCAGGTTATAATCTCCTCCTCGTGCTTTTACTGTGTAGGTATAAGAAGCAGGTGAACGCAGGGTTTCTGGGGGTGATATGAGCGCAGAATCAGCCGGTGCGCCACTACAGTGAGTTACGTGTCATACTCCTCTCGCTACGACATTGAGTTACTTCTTGGCGATCTTGTGGCCTCCACCGTGGCTTGAGACACATCATTATAACCAATTGGGAGACTTTGTCCTTTTTCCCTCCCTCTTTCCCTGGTCGCCTCTCGTAGGCCCTAATGTCTGAGCAGTACATACAATGTCTTGGAGTCTGCTGTATATGATGCTTTACTCACCATAAATGAAGTGTGGAACGGGGTCTGAAGCTGTGAATGTAGTGGGTTGCTGATAACACCCAAGTTGTCTACGATGGCACAAGGACATCGGAGAAGTACAGAGCCCCCTCTTTTTAACAGGCTGGCACTGGTGCTGTACGTAACATTATATAGAGGGAGCAATGTATGTACATATATAATATTGTGTGCATGTCTGCAGATCGTGTGACGGGTGTATTTTGTTGGTCTTTAATAGTATTTTTTTTTTTTTTTAATTCTTTTAAAGTGTGTGTCTTGTGAGCTACAAAATATGGTAATATGTATTACACCACAAACGCCTTTTATACCATAAATTCACAATTTGACAATAGATAACAATCGGACGCTTCATCCATGTTGTGGTGTCGGAGGGCTCCCTAGTACTGAGCTAGCAGTGGGTGCCCCAGAGGACTGTCTGACAGTCAGTGCTCAGTCTGTACCAGGATTTAGTGCAATATTGATTTACGTGATCACCGAGTGTCATATTTACATGTGTTCTGACAAAATGTGTTACACAAGTCAGCTGGTCCACAGGAGCCCTTTGTTCTATGACTCGTTTAGAGAATGCAGATGGAGCAGACTTTGTTACACTGCTTGGCACAATAAGCTCTTCCTCAGCCCCTTCTCTCTGTGCTGCCTTTCACTGGCTCCCCTTCCCCTACAGAATCCTCTTTAAACTCCTCACCCTCACCTACAAGCCCCTCTCCACTCCACTGGGTCTTGTGGCTGAGTACCCCGGGTGGTGATTTTGGGGTCTTGTCGCTATCAAGAAGCCTAAGGGGCAATTTAGTGGCACCTTTTATGGGACATATGTGCGGACAATTATGTCCGATGTACTCGGTGCTTACGATTTTGCCGGGCACATTAGATATAGTTTTTGCTGCTGTCATAAACCTAGATCCTTTGAACCGTGTCTTGCATGCTAAGTATTCACGTCTAAGCTACATGTTATTTGCCATAACGCACGTCCGATATATAATTTTCACGACACACAGAGAGAAAAATAAATAAATACTGGGAGCACGTTCTATTTTTGCTGTAACAATGCTGCACACTTATATAACATATTATATGGCACATTTTTCTATGGTTTATTCATCTGCTACATCTGTACACAGAACTGATTTATTAGTTACTGCTTTGTGCTTAGGGTTTATTCATTGTGCGTTCCTTGTCTTCCAGATCGCCTTTTCTCAGCACAGCAACTTTATGGACTTAGTACAGTTCTTTGTCACATTCTTCAGGTACGTTAGTTGTCTCCTCACCATTTATAGCCGTGATTACATGTACAGAACTTATGGACTTTTTTTTTCTTTACTTTCGACCATTTGCTGCCCTCTTGTGGTTACATATAAGTACTGAAATACTGGTAATTGTGAATTGGGCAATGTGTTTTTATTATTAACGTGGTTTTATTTGGCTTTGCAGTTGTTTCCTCTCTTTGCTTCTTGTCGCTGCCGTGGTCTGGAAAATTAAACAGAGTTGTTGGGCTTCAAGGAGGAGAGAGGTAAGTCCCGTTTCGTTGTTTAAGTGACCAACGTACATCACTTAGCCTCAGTTCAGTATATATACAATGTTTTTCATCTTGGAGGATACCAAATAAAATCACTACTTTGCATTAATCACGCCTATAAAAGTGCATTTAAAGTTTTGGGTGTCTTGATCTGTCAGACAAGGGGAATGTTTAACTAACAATTTGATTATTCACGTGCAGCATTTTGACGTGTGGATAACCATGCTGCTCGACACACTTATGTATGAACCAAAGTTTATATCCGACTATATCTAGTTGTCGTGGAACAAGATTATATCGTTTATAAAAAAAAATTCTAAATATGTTAGCTTTGTTTGTTGAAAAAAGTTCTTCTGCAGCAGTTCCTGGCTGATTTTTCTTAGTTTTATGAATGTATGAAAATGTTGTATGGTGGTATAGACATGAGAGCCTGTGGGCTGCACAAGGCTGTTTATGGGAGGTAAATCGTAACTATTGCTTAATTTCATAAATAATATTGATGTCAAGTCCTTGCTAAGGATCTTTTCATCGTATTTTTTTATATACTTTTTTTAATGAAAGGTGTGGGGGGCTTCTTATTCCACCATGTGTATAGTCAACTTTTAAGTGGGTGTGGTGAGAATCAAGCTGTAGCCAATCAGAGAATTACTGATACAATTTATACACCTCATTATTCTGCCTCCACAATTACTGGTGTCTGATTGTGTCTCCTCTCTCACCAGCAACGACCTAGTTGGTGTTATGAAGCTGTGTTTGTGTCTGTTTGTTTATAGCAAAGGCTGAGTTTAATACTTTTACATATGTAATATTAAATAATGGCCAAATTTACTTGTTTTTTATTTACTATTTGTTTTTGTTTTTATAGTATAATGTTTTTGTGTTTTTTTCTAAGGCATTTAGTAACTTTAACAAATCTATATGTAAATGTTTCCAGGTATTGACAGAAGATATTTGTCTTTTATTATTAGAGCTGCCATCTAGATGAGTGCAAGCTCTGTTCAGATATGTTTAGTATCAAAATCCCCCCTGCAGTGTCCATCCATAGATCTATACGCAGGAGATCTCACAGGGAAACATCTTTACAGCCGTATATAAGTATCTTTAGTACTGAGGGTGGATTTAGGGGTTTTAATTGGGATAATTATTTGCATGAGGCCAATTAGGTTTGTTGTAGACTTAATTGACCACAAATTGTATCCAAAACAGACCACCAATTCTGACGTGTCCGTCGAGACTGATGAAATCCGGGTGAATGATGACCGTGTGTGACCATGTAACATAATTTGGGAATGATAAGGATGACTTATGAGTTGTGTAGCGGCCTGCAGTCCTCAGAGATGTGTGCGCGTGCTTTGTATAGGTTTTTTAGCTAACGGTCATGTTTTATGTCCCACAACCTCACGTTCTCTCTCTCCTCCTCCGCTAAAGCCGTTTTATGCTCCTGCATTGTCGGCAGCGATTCCCCCGGCCATCGGTAACCTCACCAGCTGTCACTGCCTGATGTACAGGTCATGTAATACCCTGGGTATTGTATCTGTAAGACTGTGACCGTGCATGTAGAGAGGTAATTACACAGAGCCCTATTCCCAGACACACACAGTGACCTCCTCCGCTCACTCCTGCGTTTCTCAGGACATCTCTGAGCAGAGGAGATATTTCCGCTCACGGGTTGCCTGTGCTGGTTATGTACGTGTTTGATGTGTGGTGTATTTCTGTATTTTCATTGTCCGCAGCATTCTGCGCAGCTGTGCAATATAGTAAAAGGGTAATAACTTGGTAACATTACTAGAAGATTCTATACATTGATACATCAGGTGAAAGAACTGTCTTGCCCCCGGAGCTTACAGTCATTTAGATTTTCTTAAGTTGCTGCTCCCTGAAATTGTCCAGGTAGAAACAGTCACAGAATATTATGTTATTCTTTGCTTCTAGTTATAGAACTGTATAGTGTAGTTTATATATGTTTACTATATCTTGCTGTCTTGGGATTGTTTGCAGCCACAGCCTTAACCAACCAGCTAGTTACCCACAGCCTCAACCAACCAGCTAGTTACCCACAGCCTCAACCAACCAGCTAGTTACCCACAGCCTCAACCAACCAGCTAGCTACCCACAGCCTCAACCAACCAGCTAGTTACCCACAGCCTCAACCAACCAGCTAGCTACCCACAGCCTCAACCAACCAGCTAGCTACCCACAGCCTCAACCAACCAGCTAGTTACCCACAGCCTTAACCAACCAGCTAGTTACCCACAGCCTCAACCAACCAGCTAGTTACCCACAGCCTTAACCACCCAGCTAGTTACCCCCAGCCTCAACCAACCAGCTAGTTACCCACAGCCTTAACCAACCAGCTAGTTACCCACAGCCTTAACCAACCAGCTAGTTACCCACAGCCTTAACCACCCAGCTAGTTACCCACAGCCTTAACCAACCAGCTAGTTACCCACAGCCTTAACCACCCAGCTAGTTACCCACAGCCTTAACCACCCAGCTAGTTACCCACAGCCTCAACCAACCAGCTAGTTACCCACAGCCTCAACCAACCAGCTAGTTACCCACAGCCTTAACCACCCAGCTAGTTACCCACAGCCTTAACCACCCAGCTAGTTACCCACAGCCTTAACCACCCAGCTAGTTACCCACAGCCTTAACCACCCAGCTAGTTACCCACAGCCTTAACCAACCAGCTAGTTACCCACAGCCTTAACCAACCAGCTAGTTACCCACAGCCTTAACCACCCAGCTAGTTACCCACAGCCTTAACCAACCAGCTAGTTACCCACAGCCTCAACCAACCAGCTAGTTACCCACAGCCTTAACCAACCAGCTAGTTACCCACAGCCTTAACCAACCAGCTAGTTACCCACAGCCTTAACCAACCAGCTAGTTACCCACAGCCTTAACCAACCAGCTAGTTACCCACAGCCTTAACCAACCAGCTAGTTACCCACAGCCTTAACCAACCAGCTAGTTACCCACAGCCTCAACCAACCAGCTAGTTACCCACAGCCTTAACCAACCAGCTAGTTACCCACAGCCTCAACCACCCAGCTAGCTACCCACAGCCTTAACCAACCAGCTAGTTACCCACAGCCTCAACCAACCAGCTAGTTACCCACAGCCTTAACCAACCAGCTAGTTACCCACAGCCTCAACCACCCAGCTAGTTACCCACAGCCTCAACAAAAACTACTATTGCTGGGCATATTATCTAATATCTCCTACAGGAAGAGGATGAGGCTGTATAACAGCCGAATGTTACTTTGGTATTTTCCTGTCCCTGCCCAGCGCTGTATATTGCTGTACTGCAGGTCTGTGTAACAAGCCGAGCGGCTGTCGATGTCTCTTACCTGAAATACTATTCACAGTCCCCCGGGTTCCTCCTCTGCATTGCTGTTAACCCTCTCGCTCCCAACACATCATGCGCACAGTAAGACTTGAAGGGTTTTCATAAGGTCGCACCTGCAAGCTCAATACGTTACCATAAAAAAAATTGTTTCATTTGTCAGGCAGTTGTAGCGGAAAAAGCTAGGGAAACGCTTGGATGCAGCATTCGCGTGGGTGCGGCATGTGGGGGAGAGCGCGTGGGTGCGGCACGTGGGGGGCAGAGCGCATGGTTGCGGCACGTGGGGGGCAGAGCGCATGGTTGCGGCACGTGGGGGGCAGAGCGCGTGGTTGCGGCACGTGGGGGGCAGAGCGCATGGTTGCGGCACGTGGGGGGCAGAGCGCATGGTTGCGGCACGTGGGGGGCAGAGCGCATGGTTGCGGCACGTGGGGGGCAGAGCGCATGGTTGCGGCACGTGGGGGGCAGAGCGCGTGGGTGCGGCACGTGGGGGTCAGAGCGCGTGGGTGCGGCACGTGGGGGGCAGAGCGCGTGGGTGCGACACGTGAGTGGGGGGCAGAACACGTGGGGGGCAGAACGCGTGGGTGCGGCATGTGGGGGGCAGAGCGCGTGGGTGCAGCATTTCGAAGTCCATGTAAACCGCTGAGAACATGTCACACTCTGCAATCAAACTGTTCAAATGAATTTTTAAACGCCAACAATTTTCCAGGTTCAAAAACACGAGGAGACAATCTCCTTAGTAACACAAGTGTGTGTTTTGTTTTAGAGTTAGGAGCGAATCAAAAATAATGCTGATTTACACCTGGACAAAGCGTTCTGCAATCTAAAGGGTGCAAATACTTTTATTTTAACTTTTTGCATGCAGGACAATACTGTCTGCTCTTACATGTAGCACAAACACACAGGTTTATTTCTACACTGACTGAGAGTTCAGCTCCTCTCCAAACTCTATATCTGTCCGCACATTCAACATGGTTCTGCCTATGTGCAGATTTGCTCCATCCTATGCGTTGGTTACTCTCTATGAAGCCCGTAGAGCTCCACACAATCCAGAGCTCCTGAGCAGCAGCTTTAAAATAAAGTCTACAGCTGACGCTGCGCTGGTAATATATTACAGCAGTTACTGTTAGACGTTATCTTCTGGGGAGCATTCAGGAGTATCTGTCCCTCAATCACGGACACCGTCAGCTTCCAGCCATAGCGAAACGCGCTGAAACCACCAGACCCTTCCACGTAATTGTAGACTGGTGACGGCCTAGTCAGAGGGCTTTCCATGGAACCAGTTCTGCTGACCTACTGGTGTGAGGTCCATGGACTGTCTCCTGTCCCTGTATACCCACAACTGTTGATTTTTTGGCTGGACATATGCCGAGGTCACGTGACAATGACAAGACATGACCTGAAGCTCTCAATGAAGGAGACTAGTAATGGTGGGATCGTAATAATGTGTGAAGAGAATAAGAGATTCTATCTCTGGTTCCAGACGTCTGGCTTTAGATTGACCAGGTCTCTTGCTCCTCAGTCCGTGTCACGGCAGACAGACGTGCCATCTAATCCATGCATTAGTCGTACCAGTTTATAGCCTATGACAGTGAGCTGTCGGGAGAACCACTCTCTGATCGCAGTGTCCTGCTCCTTATTCTGCTGCAACCTTATTATTATTATTATTATTATTATTATTTATTTATAAGGCGCCACAAGGCATCCGCAGCGCCGTACAGAGACAAACAAAATCACAATACAATGGGAGACAGCACAGTACAGTAAACACAGCAACTCAGTACGCTCAATGCACAGCTAGAGAGGGCGGGGAAGGGGGAGACCCCCAGGGGGGAGGAGGGAGCGAGAGTGGACGTGGGGTGGAGGACCCTCGAGGAGGAGGGCTAAGTAGCTGGAGAGCAGAGTTAGAAGTGGTGGAAACAGGAGGAGAGATGGCCCTGCTCAGAGGAGCGTACAATCTAAGGGGAGGGGTGGACAGACAGAGAGACGCAGGGGAGAGAGGGAGAGTAGGGGGACAGAGGCAGAAGATAAGGTAGGAAGTTAAGTGGGAGACAGAAAGGCTTTAAGAAAAAGGTGGGTTTTTAGGGCCCGTTTGAAGCTGGACAGATTAGGGGAAGTTCTGATGGAGGGAGGGAGCTTGTTCCAGTGGAGGGGGGCAGCGCGGGCGAAGTTTTGGATACGCGCGTGGGAGGAGGTTATAAGGGGGGAAGAGAGGCGACGGTCAGAGGCAGAACGGAGAGGGCGGGATGGAGCATGAATAGCTCCTATGTTTCTGCACCGTTACATACACTTCCAGTTTAGTTCTGTAACGGAGAAGCACCAAGTTATCCATCATTTTATGATTAAGGTCCTGACTCCTCAGGTGCCTTTGGGTGTTCTCTCGATACAAAGATTTAAGTGGCCATTATGGTGCAAGAAATTTGTCATGCTGACCTTGACTGTACGCAGTCCTTGTCCTGGGGCACCTCAATCACTTGTCACATCCCCCAACCCTTACTGCAATGTCCGCTCTATCCTTTTATAACACCCAGTGTTTCTTATGTATATCACCGCATCAAGACTTTATATCTTTAGAAAGAGAGCTCAGCTTTGTGTTTGCAAAGCCTGAATTTAGCGTGGACACCAAGATGCAGTATTCTTGAGAATGCAGCCTATCCATCCATTGGGCGTTAGTGACCTCACCGAGGCACGAGGCATTGATTGATAGCCCTGAATATTGGTCCGGCCCACAGTATCGCTGTGTAGGTTACAGGTCCACTAATGCTTTATTGAATTGTATGTCTGCGTCTGCTGGTGAGCTCTCTCCCCGGCCTGCCCTGATGAATGATCTCAGGAATCTTTACTGTACGCTGGCAATTATTAGGATTTATTTAAAGGTGCCTGGGCCATTCAATGTCTTTTTATGGCTGTCGTATTAAGTGCCACATTTCATAATGTTTCCCTATTTTCCCTCCTATAATTCAGTGTAATAAGCTGCTTAATTGTGGCTGTTAATGACTTACTGTGTTACGCCGACTTAATCATCCATTAATAATTCACAGTGTTTCAGTAACAGACTGGTGAAAGACTATAACTTGAGCCAGAGTCAGGATGTAGTGTTATAAAGAGGGCATGAATTATAGATTGAGTAGTCCCATAACGCACTTTAATCAATAGCGCTCCCAATAAAACGTCGGCGAGTTTCTGTTTTAGCTTCTTGGTTTTTTTTTTTTGGGTTTTTCTTTTTATTGTTATAGATTTTGTTTTGAAACAATAAAAAGGAGAACTTCAGTCTGCTTAAAAGAGTTTTTGATTGTGTTGATTTACAATTTCTCAATGTGTCTGTGTCTGGTATCATGTAAACATTTGTTATGGTCCTCAATATAAAATATATATTAGTGGACATTTATAATATGTAATATAAAGTGGTAACACACTCGCCTCTACATTATATCGGTCTCCATTGTTGTCCTCTTCTTTCGCCTCCGCTGGTGGAGCGAGATTTATGAAATGCACAGATGAGGACTTAGTAGAATTATCACAGATAAGTGACGCTGGGGGGTGGAAGTTAAGCAATGGGAGTTTTGTGGTAGATCAGGGTGTTTCACAGGGGGGTCAGCGAAATAATCTTCCAGTTTCAATTTTGCTTCAACAATTCTTACTGTATCTGAACATTGCGCGTTTCGCAAAATGTATTGCCTATTAAATAGATGTGGGATGTCAATAAATTCTCCAGTTTGGGAGTGGTTAGAATTCCGGGACGGAGAATAAATGATGGGGGTTATTCTGCCCTCTGAACACTTAAGGTTTGTTGTATATAATGGTTGTTGAGGTTGTGTATGCGACAGTTATAACTGGGCCCGAGATTATCGATGAGGATTCTTATGATCCCTACTTAGAGGATAAGTCCTCCTATTCTGGAAATTTTTTAAGGTACGTTTGAATATGGTCTGAGCTCCTTATTGTATTGAGTTCTCATGTTCTGCTCACCCGTTTTGAAGTGGACATAGGTGAAGCAAACCTGGAACGTTCGCAGCAGCAGCACAGACTCTTTCAGGAGAAGAGCCTGCTGGAATGTGATCCATAGACTAACGTGATTAGGTCAATGAGGACAGAGGGAGGGACAGTGACATGATGTGAGGAGGGGAATGGAGGCAGCAGGAAGCCACAGACTGAGAGTTATATAGTGGAAGGAGCAGGGTCCCCCCAGCAGCACAGAGTATATCAGGAGATGAGTGATGTGTTAGTGAGGACAGGGCTGTATGTGACAGGGCAGTGACATGATGTGAGGAGGGGAATGGAGGCAGCAGGAAGCAGTGACAGGGGCAGTGACATGATGTGATATAGATATATATATATAGATATATATATATATATATATATATATATATATATATATATATATAGTGTAGCTCTATTCAGCAGTTATAGTATGGTAACCCCTGTGGCCACTAGAGACGCTGTTACACTAAACTCTGTGGCTGGTGTTTGATGGACACCCATGAAAATGAGGATATTCTGAGACATTACACTATGTGCAGATTGATCTATGCCCGTATGGTTTACTACATCTTTCTAGGAATTGAAACGCTGTTTAATAGGCTACTTCTATACGTTTTCCAGAGAGAGGTTAGAATATTGTTAGATATCCCGGTGTATGTATTCCCCACAGTTGCCTGTTAGACTTACTGGGGGGTATTCAATTGACCGCAAGATTTTTTTTTTTTTCTTTCCTTCCCCTCAGCAAAAGAAAAAAAAAAAAAAAAAAAATCACACGCGGGTTTTTAACTGCTATAGTGACGGTTTTTAGTTAACGCAGTGTTGAAACTCGTGCAATTCAATTTAAAAAGAGGGAACGCTGCCCCGCGTGTTAATCATTGGTGTTTGCGAGTTTTAAGGGGAGTGAAGGGGAGGGTTTAACATGGTCATGTGTAAAAGAAAAAAAAGGATTTGCATACATTAGTTTGCATTACACAACAATTTTATTTGATAATATCTACATTACAGTAATTTCTTTTAGCATATTTTTTTATTTCACTATTTTTGACTATAGAATCATCTATACCATGTCAAAACACATTAGTACATACATATTTGTACCAAAAACATACATAAATATATTTAATTATTGATTGCTATTTTTTTTTTTTCATAATTTTTTCACAAGAATACACTTTTACATGTTAGGCATTACTGATAAACGTAAGTCTATCTTTTTTTTTTTTTTTTCATTCCATGATTTCAAATAGTTTTCTTAGGTTTTTTATTTTTAGCACACCCCAAAGAGGTGCGAGATAAAACAGCATATTGGCCTGTTTAACGCGCCGCGTTAAAAAACAATTGAATAGCTTGTAACGCGGCTGCCTCTCGCACACCCTATACTTTCCATAGACCTTCTACTGGAGCGCGAGAGGACCGTATCATGAAAAAAAACAGAGCGTTAAAAATGGAATTGAATCGCGGGTAAAGCTAACCTGCTCGAAAATGATAAAAAAAAAACAACGTTAAAATGACAACGCGGTGTTGAAAAATTTAATTAATTACAACACTGGGCTGCATATCATGTCTAATATCCCCGCTCTGAATAGATGACTGTGACTGGATACCATCATATATCGCCACTTACAGATATTTAATGTGAAAGGAAACATCCCATATTCACCCTGCACCTTAAATAGCGGCCGCCTGCTTTTACTAAATGGCCCCTCGCCCCGTGTGATAAATGATATCTCTGCACGGTGCACTTACACTCCAGGGGAAGCAATTACTGGCTGTAATTTACTTGTACTCTGTGTTGGTGTTTAGGATATGACATGTAGACCTCTCCTCGGTTCCAGAACAGAGAGCGTGACGTTGTTACAGCGGCAGCTAATTGATGCCTCTACTTCAATGTAATGCTTCAATACGTGACAGTACACAATGATCAAACTGATCCATGTCCTCACACAGTGGAGGCAGCCATGTTGTAGACTGAAGCATTATGCAGCCTATCAGTCACCAGGAGATCGGGTTATTCCTCTGTGAGCTCACTAGTTCCTTGTGAGATGTTTCAGCCCACTAGTCCTTAAAATGCGTCTGTCATCGTGAATTATTTTCTGATTCGCTAGGATGTCAGGTCCCAGCTATCACATAGGCAGTTTTGAAATTGTTTATCTTAATTGAATCCATGTCTTGTTGGAATCGCTCTTCTGACATTGTCCTCTGGATATTGTAGGACATATAATGGACATTATATTGTTACTTGGTGGGAGTGTAAGTGGCTCTACAATAACTCTGTGGGAAGCTCACCGCCGTTTAGAAATTCCTTACATCAGGCCTGGGGAACCTGGGGCTCTTCACTTGCGGTGTAGCTACAAGTCCCAGCATGCTCTCTCAGATAAGAGCTTGCTGGGAATAACACTAATTGCACAAAATGCCAATATTTATTGGGGGTAGGGGGTTGTAGTAATACGGGGGATCTGGTGCACACCAGAATCCCATATCAAGTAATGGGCAATCCATGACCTGGGAGTCTTATAACCCTGATACCAGGATATTGCTCTATACTGGTTGTGTGGGTCCACGATGGAGCCGCATTAATACATCTGAAAAATAAAGAATAAGAATTCACTGAGGAATTGTGTACGGGATAATGACGTATTGTGGTCGTGGGTCCAATTCCAACCAGGGCGTTATCTGTGCGGCATTTCATCCAATGTCTGAAATGATACCGGTAAGGTAGGGTAATGTCTGTGTATATTTGTCTGGTACAGGGGCTGGTACTACTGTGAATGATGAAAGCATTGTCTGTAAAGCTCACAGTAATGTGCTGGCACTGTATAAAGGTTAATAAATAAGTATTTCACATCACTGCATAAGCTGATGGGAAGCGGTGGGGGCTCCGAGCTGGGGAAGGGGTCCTGAAATAACATCACAAAGTCTGCAGTTCTACCCCAGGGCAGAATGGTTCTACCTCCGTGTGTGGCAGGATGTGTGCTGGTGTAGGGGCATTGGATCTCTGCAGAATGCCCCCTCCTGCACACAGCTCATCCGTTCACGTTCCTAAATCTTCCCAAAGTCACATTCAAGTCCCCGCTGTACCGAGGGGTCCCGCCCCGGCAGTGGCTGACAAATGCCACACTGAGCCCGCAGCAAAGTCAAGACATTTAGCAAGTTTCAAAGTAAAATGTCACTTGTGCTAAACTACCCAGTGGCACAATATCCACAGCGGAAAACAAAAGGAGTTTATTGAACATCACGGCGAGAGCCGGCTCCCTGTTCTCCTCTGGTCTCCGAGGTGCTTCTGGGATATCGGTGCCTCTTAGGGATGATCTCTACGTACAGTTTGCTGCCTGAGACCTTTAAACTGTTATAGGAAACATGTATGTTTACAGGTGGAGGTAGAAACAGTTGTAGTTTAATAATAGCAGGAGAGCCATAGGATACCTCAGAAAAAAAGTAGAACTAAAAGTCCCAGCATTCCCTGCCAGCTATCGGCTGGCAAAGCATGCTGGGACTTGTAGTTTCACAGCGCCTGGAGAGCTACAGGTTGTCCAGGCCTGATGTAAGGTTCTGTAAATCACGGGGAGCAGCACCCTGGTACTTTGGGAACACCCTATGAGGGGAGATTATGCTGCAGATTTTCTTCCTCTAGTAACAGTGAATGTTCTGTAAGTTGGATATGACCATGTATCTGTGATGGACGTACCCTGGCGCGTTGACCAGTAGAGGCACGTATGTGAGAATATTACATGTACCTGGTTTTCTACCCTAAATTACATTTATGCTCGTCTGCACGACTGGCCCAGGACTTTAAACCTGTTGTGCCAAACACCTGTGCCACAAACTCCACTGTCTCATGGGTAGGTAGGGGAGCTGCTGGGTACAGCAGTCTGACACAGAGATGCCAACTCCTCAGTGTTCTGGAATCAGGTCTACGTTAGAATCGGGTAGTGATTTCTGGTGAGAGATTGTCCGTTATATAGAGGTAGGTGGTACCTAGAAGTTGGCAGCCTACAACCAAATTCTGCTTCTAGCTGCTGGATGATGCCGCTGACTGACAGGTGACGGCAGATATTGGCATGAAGTTGCATGAGTGTAATTTGGAGTCTGGTTGTCTCGGGGGGAGGGGTGGATAGAATTTGGGGGTAAGCGGTACCTTATTGTGTATATTGGATCTTTTACAGCTGGAGCTACAATCTTGGCATCTATGAGACCTGTCAGAAATAATGATATATTGCCTGACTGGTACGTAGTGTCACCTGTACAACAACTGTAAGGGCCCAGTCCTTGTGGTGTAATTATTCTTGGACATTTATACAAAACAATCAGACCGTTGTCAGCGCTTGTCTTAATTATTGCACATTGGGTGTCATATTGTTATGTGAAGGCTGGATGGATTGGTTGCACCCCTCTCCTCTGTATGTCACTGGTCCATCAGACTCCCCCACAGTCACACTGCCAGAGAACTCATGGATTCTGTACCTTGTGTATAATAACCTCTTCCTTTGTCCACAGCTGACTGCTACCTCCCCCTCGTCTTTCTTTCTTTCCTTTGTATCTGCGGTAACAATACATAAGATGTTGTGTCCATGTTTCCAGGGGATGGAGAGAGAGCGGTATCCTTAATCAAAGCCTGGTGTTTGCTGCCGTCATTGCAATACATTCACGAAACCCATACATGCTGGAATTTATTCTGCCGGTTTTGAATTAATATTTTTTTTTAAGTTACTAATCATATTGTTTCTCATTTCGGGGAAGTAAAGAAAGACCTCTTTACATTTTCTGTACAGAAGTATGTACTGTAATCCAGTCACTAGATGGCAGTGTTGATCCGTGGATGTCCGTAAGCGAAGCAGAAATTGAATAGTGTATTAGCTGGTTGGTTTGTCTAAGTACTTTTGTATTAGTTTGCAGAAGGTTATATTAATAAGCATGCGTATATGTAAGTGTGGGTTTAGAGAAGTCTGTTCAGATGCATGTCATTGACCAGAAAAGCCCTGCGCTGAGTTTATGCAATGTCTGTTACAGAATAGACACTGAATTACATATATTTCCTACCTGTCCACATGAAAATGTTATTATTAAAGAGACAGTCATTGTGTGTAATATAAATGCCGGACTATCCTTCAGCATTTATGTAGTGTTGTCTTAGAGAGACGGCCATGCTTGCTGTAAATGTCTTTGCAAAGTAGTAATGTGTCTAAAGTGATGTCATTGAGAGGTGAGACTTGTAGTACACTCACCAGCGTTACAATTCTCGTGCTGTTTAATTGATGCCTTTTGTGCTCTTCTGCAAGGTCCTGGTTTATGATGTGTTGTCCTCTCTTCTCTCTCTCCCCTCCAGCTTGATTTAACAGACTACGGCATTGTCAGGGCAGGCAGCCTTAGTGACAGATGTAGAGTCATAATCAGCCGTTCTCTTAGACCTCTGGTGACGCTCGTCATTCTCCTGCCGTGCCTTAGGTATGGAGGAGATTGGAGTTTACACTTTCAGAAGCCGTCATAACTCATTTCTGATTCTTAATAAAGTTTTGAAGCATTAGAGTACGTTAGCCCGTTGGAAGTAAGGCCAGGCTGTAAATCAGTTTGGCTTCGGGAGTGAGGATACAGAGACCTGGTCTGACCGATCGGCGTGATATGAGCGTTGTATCACAGTACATCATGTGCTAGTTACAGGGGGACAAAGGTCAACACTGTATATGTTTAGTGTGCTCCAAAATCCTGGTACAGCTGATTGGCTGAATACAGGTTCTTATTAGACTCCAGTCTTTCTCTTTCATATCCAGTTTAAATGCATGTCTCCTACAGTAAGAGAAAACATGTATTGTGCTACCTCTCCTTGTTGTGTGTGGCTGGCGTCGCCCCACTGAGTGTGCCTCTACCCGCGGCGGCTCTTGGCCTCTACCCGCGGCGGCTCTTGGCCTCTACCTGCGGCGGCTCTTGGCCTCTACCCCACTAGCATTGTCCAAGCTTCAGGAAGCACCGATAGGCTAATCAAGCTGTGACTGCCACTCTATAGCAGACAGCGGGGGACAAGACTAGCTCAGCAGATGCTTACACCCTTGGCGCTGCAGGCTTCTCAGGAGCCATGTTGTTAATGGGTTGTTCTTTTAGTCCTTTCTCATGTACAGCGATGCTGTAGACAACCTGTGGCTCTAAAGATATTGTTGAACTGCAGCTTAGAACATGGCTTCGTTGTCATGGCATGCTGGAGTTTGTAGTTACACAGCACCTGAAGAGCCACAGCTACTTCTCTTCTAGAGTAACTACTTACTGCTTTAAACAAGTTGACTGTATGAACTTTATTTTGTATAGATGTCCCTTTAACACCACAGTCTTCCAGCATCAGTGTGACCGGAGCCTCACATAACTATTCTTGTGCTGCTGGGGGACCCTGCTCCTTCCACTGTATAACTCTCAGTCTGTGGCTTCCTGCTGCCTCCATTCCCCTCCTCACATCATGTCACTGCCCCTGTCACTTGCAGCCCTGTCCTCACTAACACATCATTCATCTCCTGATATACTCTGTGCTGCTGGGGGACCCTGCTCCTTCCACTATATAACTGTCAGTATGTGGCTTCCTGCTGCCTCCATTCCCCTCCTCACATCATGTCACTGCCCCTGTCACATGCAGCCCTGTCCTCACTAACACATCACTCATCTCCTGACATACTTTGTGCTTCTGTGAGCATTCTTAACTTCAAAACTGGGGTAGCACATACATGAGAGGAAGAATGACTACAGTAAGGTGCTGTGACACGAATCAAACATACAAAGGTTTTGAACGACTGAGGACAATGCAGTACAATTTTTACTCGACTGTTAGAGACCTCTCAATGTAAGCGACTTTTATTACATTTTGTAGCAGAGTACATGAAGTCCAGCCAATCTGTTCCCTAGAACTAGCTATGCCTCAGTGGTATCACTAGTACTCTCCGCACACTGTCCCTGGTACTCTCCTCCGCTTTGATTTTTAGCAGTGCTCCTCGCAGTGACTAAGGGAAACCTTTTCCCAAAACAGCTGCAGTTATTTCTATTCCCTTCCTTGTATACCCCACTGTCAGGTCATTGTTGTTCTCATCTGATATATTAGTCTCCCCTTTTTTATGCAAAATAAGCTTTTTAAAGTACCGGTGTCTTCCTGTACATCATGACTGTTCCCTCTCACCCTGTTTCCTGTATCTTATTTCCCAGCCCCCTCTGCTTATTTTGTTGTCTGTTTCCGTCAGTCAGACCATGATTAAAAGTATTTCTGGTAGGATGGAGTGATTTATCGTCCAGTCCGTCCTGCCTTGAAAGGGTTTTTAATTTGAAGTGAAGACATGTAAGTGGCAATTTGCGCTCTTCACCATATAACTTTCAGCTATTGTGTAAGTAACTGATTGATTTATCAAACGGCTTCGGCACTCTAAGTCTAATGCAATCACCGGCATCCTTTATCCTGTCAGCGGCTCACGGCTGATCGCTCCCAGCCCTGGTACGGAAACGCAGCCACAGGCTAAGTAGGCGGAAGGTGCCGAATCCAGGACAACGTTGATACGTTTTTAGTTAAGTCTACTAGACCTGCAATTTAATCACTAGAAGACTTTATTATTCTGTTTAGCGCCACGCAGTGAGATCCGCAGCCAGTCAGGGTCTCTGTGTTGCTGATTTGTGACGTCTGTACTAGGACTGTAAACGGTGATGTCCGGCAATGTCTGAGCAGCAAAGTGTGGACGTCTGGCGTGAGATTGTTTATGGCCGTGTAGTGTTCATCCCCTCAAAGGCACTATTGTTGTTATACTGACTTGGGCAGAATGTCATCATTCCATTTGTAACAGGTCTGAACGTTGTTTTGTGTTTTATAATATAAACTACTGCCCGCAGGAAGAGCGGAGGGGTCCGATGTGGAAATAAAATTCCATGTAACACCCATCAATTAAGAGAAGTAATATTCATGGTGTTATTGTGGTGTATGGACATGTCCCTTGTTCAGTGCTGAACATGTAACTGATGGCATTTGACAAAGAGTCTCCGAGACTACATTCATCTCAGTGGTTTATACTCTGTGTTTTCCATATTTTTCCTTCCATGTGATAAAATAAGGGTTTTACATACAGTGTTATTATCGCTTTATTCTCAGAAGTGATCTATGTTTATCCTTTGTGTATTTAAGTTCCTTAATATCTAGGGGTGTTTTATGGCTGTGGGATGTTTTTAATGCCCCCAAGTGAGCTCCATTTAGTCCCTGTGCAATTTACTGTTTGTTTTGTTTTATATCTTCTCCTTTCTTACCATTCGCTCTCTCCCAGGATCCTTTGAGTCCGGTTTAGAGCAGGGAGATCCCACGGCCAGGAAACGCCCCCCTAGTTCTTTCACCCATATTTTCACAGTGTCCTTAAAGCTTCCCCATCTCTGCTAGAATGTTTAGTAGTTAATTATTTGTCTCTGTTTTCTATCATTGCTTTGACTTAAAGCAGAACTGACATGTGTAACATGTGGAATATTCATGAGTGTTAATAAGGGATGAGCCCATTTTCTGGCATCCTCAGTAACACCCTGTGACATCATCAGACTGTCAGCTCTCAGTACATTGGCTTGAAATGATCACATGATCTTAGTGTCACAGGAGTGTGCACCAACAGCTTATGGCAATTGTCCCACAAGGATGGAGGACCACATAGATCTATTCTCTCAGTTATGGCCTGTTAATCATTGTACATTAGGCTTTTACACAGAATGCACTATTCGTGTTGGATTAGTTTTAGTACATGATAATTTAATTGTCTTTAGCTGATATACATGGGCCTTCTTACTAGTTGTAGCGTTACGTTTGTTTGACGAAATTAACCCAGAGACCCCCCCCCCCCCCCCCACTGCCGTGAGCAGACTCATAATGTCCTGTAATTCTCCCAACGCCTGATCCTCAGGCTGCAAATTGCTATAATGGAAGTTTGCAAAAATAAAATGTGTTTCTGCAGCTATTAGTGTGAGGAACCCTCCAAAATGTCAAATCATTTCACCTTTTCTTCCTTTATTAAATGTGACAGGTGGTTCCCATTTAAATTGTGCATTGAACAAACCTTCATGATCACCCCGCTGCCAGTTTTGTTGGGCGCTGTGAACATGATGTATTGAGGGGAGCGATGGCAGACAGGTTAAGTGTATGCTATACATGACAAATGAAATGTCAGAGATGCACAGATCAGGCAGAACTGGACGTGGTAAATGTCAGTGATGTTCTTCAATGTGATTCTTGTTGGCAGTTTATGAAGTTAGATGCCGTGTGATAGATATGTCACATACATGCTTATTGTATAGAATGATGTACTCATTAGGACCCAGGGGAGACGTGCACTTACTGAGGTCCATGGTAATTATTAATTTATTTATATATCGCCAACATAATCTGTAGCACTTTATAATTGGGACCAAACAGTAATAAAACAATACTGGGTAATACAGACAGACGTAGGAGGGACTTGCTCGCAAGCTTACAATCTATGGGGCAATAGGAGTGGGGGCAGCATGGTGGCTCAGTGGTTAGCACTTCCGCCTTACATCGCTGGGGTCATGAGTTCAATTCCCGACCATGGCCTTATCTGTGTGGAGTTTGTATGTTCTCCCTGTGTTTGTGTGGGTTTCCTCCGGGTGCTACAGTTCCCCCTCCAAAAACACACTAATAGGTTAATTGCCTGCTTTCAAAAATTGACCCTAGTCTGTCTCTGGCTCTGGCTCTGTCTCTGGCTCTGGCTCTGGCTCTGGCTCTGGCTCTGGCTCTGTCTCTGTCTCTGGCTCTGGCTCTGGCTCTGGCTCTGTCTCTGTCTGTGTGTGTATGTTAGGGAATTTAGACTGTAAGCCCCAATGGGTCAGGGACTGATGTGAATGAGTTCTCTGTACAGCGCTGTGGAATCAGTGGCGCTATATAAATAAATGATGATGACAAGTGCTACATATTGCAGATTGGTCCAGCCAGAATGCAAAAGTAAAGAACTACCTAGTGGGCTGTATGATCCAGTCACACATCAACGTTCTCCCCAGCACCTACTTCCCGGGTGCTCCACCCGGCTGATTTTACTTGTCACCCGGGTCTTGGAGCCCAAGAGAGTCCTAATATAATAGAATAAACCATGTGTGCACTACAGCCAGCAGTGTGTGTTAGACCACTGACCACCAGTCTGACCAGTCCTGGCAGCTGGGGGTTATAACCTCCAACATTTTTCAATATTGCTGCAAAGTATTACACTGCCCCCACCCGGCTGCTGCTTAATGCCACCCGGCTGGCAACCTTTCCGTTGGAGAACACTGCGCAGCAATGTTAGTCAGGGGGGTGTATGAAAGGAGAAACATAAGTTATGTGTGAACTGTGTAGATGGCCGGTAATCAGGCAGAATATCCTACGGAGGTTTGTTAGAGGGTCCGGGAGTTTGATAAGCTTGCGTAAAGCTTTCAGGGAATGATTCCTCATAATTAATAGGGGAAGGTCTTATTGTACAAGGGAAGGAATTCCAGAGTGGAAAATAGTCCTATATTAGAGAATGGGAACAGATAATGAGAGGTGCAGGATGGAGGGATTGATTTGGGAGATATTGGGAAACATTTGTGAAGTTTGGTTAATGACTTCATATGTTGGTAGAAGTATTTTATATTTGATTTGGTAAAATACGGGCGACCAATTTTTTTTGACTGAGAGCGGATCTATACGTTATGTACTGTAATCCCTGCATTATATTATATATGTTATATAATGTCTAATACAATGGTGTGTACAGTATGTAGTATGCACTGCACCCCCCCATTATACTATATGTACCCGTTATACCTGGTGTTCATGTATCAGTGAGGGAACTATCTGGCTGTGATATACAGGTAAATGTATATATTTCATAGGCAGCACGGTGGCTCAGTGGTTAGCACTTCTGCCTCACAGCACTGGGGTCACGAGCTTGATTCCCGACCATGCCCTTATCTGTGTGGAGTTTGTATGTTCACCCGTGTTTGTGTGGGTTTCCTCCCAAAAAGATACTGGTAGGTTAGTTAATTGGCCAAGTAAATTTAAAAAAAATTGCCCATATCCTGTCTGAAAAAGTCACTATTTCCATATGTGTTTTTACACTTAAAGATTTAGAAATCAGTTGTCCAAATTGTTGTTGTTCTCATCCTTTACATTACTGTAGGGGGCTGTGGAGGTCGAGGTGAGCGCGTTACCAGGACATTGTGCTCTCTCCCCGCGCAGTGATTAGACACTTGTGTGCTCGCTGCAGGGGACAATTACTGCACAAACAGCCTCCAATCACCTCCACAAGTGGCCTTTTACCAGCGTTCAGCTGCTGTTCTCCAAACTATTACTTATGTGAAGTGCTCCGATGCTTCATTCTTATCCATTTTCTTCACCAAGCGAAAAATACAAATATAACTTTGTAACATTTATAACTTTGCTTTCTCAGCAGTAGATATTGGCCTGTAGAGAGCAGATAGACAGCAGGCGGCCCCTCCGAGTCCCCGATTTCTTCCTGCTTGTTGATCAGATGTGTTTGTTACAGCTTGTAACACTTGTTTATAACGCCTGTTGGTATATTATTACAGATAGCTGCCTCTTGTTCTGATTAAATGTCTTGTTTCTACTTCTTACAGAGATTGAGTACTGTGTGGCCCTTTTGAACGGTAGAGGGCCGCCCCTGTGGACCCTGACGTGTTACCTTCACGTCTGTACTCTTCATCTGTTATAACCGTCAGCTGAATAGATTGTGACTCTGTACACTCTATGTAGACCCTGATCACCAGTGCGTACACACCGCAGGATTCTAAGTTCTATAGCAGAACGAGATTTATAGTTCTGCTGAGCTATCAGAACCAGCGCTGGTCTGTGCTGTGAAGCGGTAATCATTCATCGTCTAAGTATATGCACTAATCCGATATCGGGCTGAACGGTCGTTTATCGGGTGTTTTACCCGATAACTGACTGTAAACACTGTAGTGTGTGCCCAGCCTTACACATCAATTTCCAGAGAATGTTCAATCAGTCCCTTCCCACTGGAGCTTCCAGCAATGCTAACCACTGTGCCAACATGTTAGCCTATTTTTTTGTATGTTCTGTATGTAGATATTGAATGTGCGTATCTTATAATTCCCAACTGGCCTGATTTTGCATAGTTCAAAAGGGGTGTGGCTTATGGAGAAGGGGGTGGGACCTTGTGAGAAAGTGGGTGTAGACGGGTGGACTTTCTCAGTTTGAGGCAGAATAATTACCAAGTAGTCCCCCCGCCTCGCTTATCACCGGCCCTGTCCGCGGGACCCCTGTGAGATCACTGCGGCCTTTAGTTTGGGAAACACTGGACTTGTTTGTTTTGTGTGAAATGTAGGTGTGTCTTGCACTCTTCTGGGGTGGGGCTTATTTTTCCTGTTTAAATATTGAAACGTATGGTATGTATAATGCTATGGATATGTGTATAGGTATCATTTTTAAAAAAAAAACCTGATAAATGACACATTTTGCGAGCAGTATCTGTAAATAGTGCGCTCTGATGTCATCACTTTCGTGTTAAGAACACTTATATATAATAACGAATGTATCTCATAATATCAATTATTATATATTATAATAAATTACTTTAAATTATTACGAGTTGTAGAAGGCCCTCGGCCTTTAGCCTGCTGCCTTTTTATCATTATAGTCATTGATGACCTCTAATATCCCTATAATTGACAGTTTGCATCAGTATCAGACATGACATCAGCATCTCCTTCCGCCATAACAAGTAGTCCGCAGACCCAATTAGTTGAAGCGCTGCTGAAGAAACTGACGGGGGGGGGGGGTCTGTATTACGTAAAATAAAGTTTGGGTAGAGGACCACTTTAACATTTTCACCTGTGACCGATAGTCAGGGACTTATTCAGATTTAAATTACTTGTCGGGCTCCAGATAATTATATTTTTGGGTAGTGATGGTAGCTATCGTATGAGCAGTCCCAGGGCTGTAAATCAGGAGGATTAGATGTATAAAGGCCTGTGATTGCCTTATGTAGCCACATCCGCTGTACACAGCACGTACCCCGCCTGTGGTACACAGCCAGCCGTCTCTTATACTCACTATGTAAACCTCTTACACTGCTAATAATCTGTGCCAGGACAGCATTAAACTTTTACTACACAATTTACAGCTTGCTGAGCTTATTGTGCTTTCCCTGAATTATTCAGTTAGTTTTACTTATAGTATTTGAATTGCGCTGTAACTCCTGTTTTCTGTCGCCTGAAACTCCCTTTATTCCAGACCTGTCTGCGTTGTATATAACTATATACTAATATATGTGTCTGTGCTCAGCATCCGCACTGAGTGTTATAAATGTACACTGATGTATGTGGATGGAAGCTGTACTGTTAGTGGACCGTCAGCTTATTTAGTAATAATATACATGGATAAACTATCTGTACCGTGATCAGTAAGAGTCCTGTTTCTTCTTCACCCCTGCTCTGCACGGTCTGTACAGGCAGGATGTTTAAGACTTGTTTGACTGGAGTCAGAGCACCTCTTCGTTACTGTTTGATTATATCAAAATGTAGATGTGGGCAGGGCTATAATAACCTGTAGCCAATTTGATGTTTATAATATCCACAGCAGCACAAATGATTTGAGGAGATGAGTGTGCTGATCTTTTGGGAGGCAGTGATCTGTCCACTTGTGTTAGTGAGGACAGGGCTGCATGTGACAGGGGCAGTGACATGATGTGAGGAGGGGAATGGAGGCAGCAGGAAGCCACAGACTGAGAGTTATATAGTGGAAGGAGCAGGGTCTCCAGCAGCACAGAGTATATCAGGAGATGAGTGATGTGTTAGTGAGGACAGGGCTGCATGTGACAGGGGCAGTGACATGATGTGAGGAGGGGAATGGAGGCAGCAGGAAGCCACAGACTGAGAGTTATATAGTGGAAGGAGTAGTGTCCTCCAGCAGCACAGAGTATATCAGGATATGAGTGATGTGTTAGTGAGGACAGGGCTGCATGTGATAGGGGCAGTGACATGATGTGAGGAGGGGAATGGAGGCAGCAGGAAGCCACAGACTGAGAGTTATATAGTGGAAGGAGCAAGGTCCCCAGCAGCACAGAGTATATCAGGAGATGAGTGATGTGTTAGTGAGGACAGGGCTGCATGTGACAGGGGCAGTGACATGATGTGAGGAGGGGAATGGAGGCAGCAGGAAGTCACAGACTGAGAGTTATATAGTGGAAGGAGTAGGGTCCTCCAGCAGCACAGAGTATATCAGGAGATGAGTGATGTGTTAGTGAGGACAGGGCTGCATGTGACAGGTGCAGTGACATGATGTGAGGAGGGGAATGGAGGCAGCAGGAAGCCACAGACTGAGAGTTATATAGTGGAAGGAGCAGGGTCTCCCAGCAGCACAGAGTATATCAGGAGACGAGTGATGTGTTAGTGAGGACAGGGCTGCATGTGACAGGGGCAGTGACATGATGTGAGGAGGGGAATGGAGGCAGCAGGAAGCCACAGACTGAGAGTTATATAGTGGGAGGAGCAGAATAAGTTATGTGGGTCTCCTGCACCTGTATATTAAGCGAAGTTCAACCTACAACTTGTTATATTTATTCCAAAGTATGAACAGTATTTCTTGATCATATTATTCTGTGTGTTATTTGTATTAGATTTGTGTTCATGCCTTTGTTATCCCCAGCACTGAATAACGTACATATTCACGGTCTTCTTTATTTATCAGCAACTTATCCGTGAGATGCAGCAGATGGCGAGCCGACCTTTTGCCTCTGTTAACGTTGCTTTGGAAACAGACGAGGAACCGCCTGACCTGATCGGTGGGAGTGTAAAGGTGAGGCTTCTGCTTTTCATGGAGACCGAGCATCCTGAGTCTTGTAGTTCATGTGTGTCAGGCCGAGCTGGGTCCTGGACCAGCGGTGTGTATGAGAACTGTGTACACATGTTCCAGTGAGGCGGTTTGGTTACTACATATTTACAGACTGATCTGTCGAGGGCAGTATGGTTTTAATGTTTACTTTGTTTGCTTTTCGTTAATACAGAAAAATGTCTGATACACATTCCAAGCTGTATACTTTATGGTATATTATAAATACTAATGGCTATATAGGCTCACACAGTATAAATACATAACTAGGCGCACACACACACACACACACACACACACACACTAATGTATCGGGCTCCGTTGTTCAGGTGACGACAATAAAACATGACAGGCGGTAGGTGTGCTCCCATCACATAGAGGAGATAAGACAATGGTGTAGCTGGGATGGGTATTACAGTGCAGATAGCACACTGTACAGAATGTGATGAGAGGAAGTCTGAGATTCTAGAATGTCCAACTGGAGACCGCTGTCCAGTACCTAGGACAACCAGACTAATGGGTCACTACGTGCGCATTGCTTATTCTGAGGTTGCATTGCCCACTTAATGCAGAGGTCACTCCCTGGGTGAGGCCTCAGCTAGGAAAGATGCACGGCAAACAGTGGTTATGATGTGTTTTTACCAGAAATATGAACTTGCAAGAACTCAAATCTGGTATTACTGACAGACTGAGCCTGGTCGCTTGCCGAGGGTTAGGGAGCCTGGTCGCTTGCCGAGGGTTAGGGAGCCTGGTGGCTTGCCGAGGGTTGGGGAGCCTGGTGGCTTGCCGAGGGTTGGGGAGCCTGGTGGCTTGCCGAGGGTTGGGGAGCCTGGTGGCTTGCCGAGGGTTGGGGAGCCTGGTGGCTTGCCGAGGGTTGGGGAGCCTGGTGGCTTGCCGAGGGTTGGGGAGCCTGGTGGCTTGCCGAGGGTTGGGGAGCCTGGTGGCTTGCCGAGGGTTGGGGAGCCTGGTGGCTTGCCGAGGGTTGGGGAGCCTGGTGACTTGCCGAGGGTTAGGGAGCCTGCTCGCTTGCCGAGGGTTGGGGAGCCTGCTCGTCTGCCGAGGGTTGGGGAGCCTGCTCGCTTGCCCAGGGTTGGGGAGCCTGGCCGCTTGGGGCTGTTCGTCAGGGACTCTGACTCATTCAGTGTTTTAGTTACCTCCAAAATTTTGGCTCTGCAGTTCGCCTAATGGTAGCACCAGCCTCACTGACAGATAAACCTGGCATGCTAATTAGCAGGTCAAAAACAGTTAATCGGCAGAATTCCAAATGACTTAAATATCAGATAGTTATACATGGAACATCTAGAACTATCATCTGGACATACATCCACTGTGGCCGTATTAAATATAAATAGGAAGGGAGAGGTCTGTCATAGCTACACTAATAATTACTTCTGAAATCCCTAAGTTCTATAGAGCTCTCCAAAATGTATGTGTCAGAAGCTGCTCAGACCAACGCTGGCTGGACTTTCCAGCTAATAGTGCCCACAAGTTAGACGCCACCAGCACATGTTTGAGCTGTCATTAGTAGCTTGTATTTGTACAATTGCATTTTGCAGGATTTATATTCTGTTAACAGAAGGGCGACGTTCTGCTCTGTGGTGCTGCTGGGTTACTTTTTGTGGCCAGATTTCACTAGCAGCATAAGTGCAGGTGATTGCTCATCGTGTATCTGACTCTCTTACTACTGATGGGGTTTCCCGTGTCTATCCCACCCTGCTTCCCTGTGAATCGCATTGTTACTGTAGAGCACTGGCAACATTATTATACAACAAATGAAGCAGATTGAGACTTTATGGAGTAGATATTTCATTGCGGGAATCTAATGTGTGCCTTTAAGGCTCTGTTATAGAAAGAGAAATGATAACGGCCTGTTTTATTAAATACAAGCGCTCATCTTTCCACTTTGTTACTGTCATATTTGCTGAATTGCCTGTGCAGCTTATTTGCCGATTTATTGTTTTGCTCCTCTGTTAATATAATCTGCACTTGAATAAATCTCTATTTGCCGTCTGTCTGCACGACGCAGATATAAAGCATATTTCAGTATATAGACTCTATAGTGGTTTGTTCAGGCGCTGTGTAAAACCCAGCTGATTGGTGGATGACAATTCGGCACAAATGTGATCAGCACAGAGCGACCTGTTAAGATTGTAGATGTGTTCTAAAATATCACCCATATGCAGGGGAGGGCTGGCAAATTTTAGCCCAGGGGGCAAGACTTGACTCAGCAGCCCGTTAAAAACATTTTAAAGAGAAAAACAAATGCGGGTGACCCAGGCCAAGGTAGCACACTCTGGCACCGGGGAGAAGATGTTCCCCTGCCCAGCCGGCTCCTGCCCGTATACTTTAGAAAAGCTAGTAAGCGCATCATATACATACGGGTGACAGCGGAACCCATTGTGTTAAATCTCATCATACCTATTTGTGTCCCTGCATGCAGTCGGGAGAGTTTCATTGCCGGGCAGCTCAATATTTTGGACACTGCTTCCTCCCTTGTTTGCATTTAACGCAAGTCCAGCTTATTGCAGTCATTGAAGTATCCTCCGTCGAGTACAAGCGCTTGTTATCCACCATATGTCAAACGCTTTCACGATTCACATGCGGAGTCACTGTCGCTGGAGCTTCTGTTGCTCGGGTACCCGACCTTTAAATGTCCTCGGGAACTAGTGTTGTAACTAGACTGACTGATACCACATCGCAGGGACTGTACCAGAATTTGTTGCAGCTGCTGTCGAACTAAAAGTCCCAGCATGCCTTTATAAGCCTCGAGCTGGCAGGGATTGTTTGGACTTGTAGTTCCACAGCAGCTGACGAGCCATAGTTGCAGGGTTTATTTGGAAAAAAGATTTATAAAGGATGTTTCTTACCAACCAGTTCACCGCAATGTTTGACTCTTCGTCTTCCAACGGCAGGGTGTTCACCGATGTATTGTGGATGCCGCGGATATTAGTAATCCAGTGTCCTGTTCCCGTATATTGGCAGAGATAACACATGAGAATAGCATTAAGCCCCCGTGTCGGCCATATATAGTCTCTGTATATCATGCCTAGTTCTGTGGCTGCGCACAGCAGGCCTCCTCCTCCTCCTCTCTCATATTTCCTATCTTTTATCAGACTAACACTGCAGATCAGGGAGATTGCTGACATTGGGGATTTTCTAGATTTGTTTTACCGTTTCTCTATCTTGTGGCCGCATTACTTCTGTTCTGCTGCAGATTGGCTTTATCTGGGATATTGGAACCACACAGAGAACATTCAGCAGAGTTTGCATTTACCTGCAAGCACTTTGCAGTCAGCGTGTACAGCATAGAGGACGATGGACAGGAGCAGCCTTTGGGGGATTTAAATAATATGTTTGTGTTACCCGCCTTGGTGTATGCTGTAATTCATGTATAGCACAAATATACTGTTATCATTATCTTAATTGATTTGTGACTCTCCGCAGTGCTCTGTGATGCAGGACAGTGGGGAATCCGGGACATATATGGGAGAATAAGAAATAAATGCAGACAGAAAAACAAAGAGGGACAAAAGAGCTTACAGTCTAGTTCTGTACATGTAGTGTCTGCACACAGCTGTATACAGTATATATTTGCTGTAGTAATAACTGAGATTCACGTATCTGGTATTTACAGATTGTTGTGTTGTACACATGAGGCACATACAAAATACGGCTGTATAATAGATATATAATATATATAATAAACACACAGGGACTTGGCACTATCTGGTTGGGTACTGAACTCTATTCTGGGGAATGTAGTGGAAGGAAGTCCAGTGATAGCACCAGGCCAGGGGTAGGCAACCTGCGGCTCTCCAGGTGTTGTGAAACTACAAGTCCCAGCATGCTTTGCCAGCAGATAGGTGGCAAGGCATGCTGGGATTTGTAGTTTCACAACACCTGGAGAGCCGCAGGCTGCCTACCCCTGCACTAGGCGAACCAAGGCGACTGCCTAGGGATCCAAGGGGGCTAGATTGTGCCTAAACACTGGATAAGTGACATTAACGACCCGCATTCAGTGTTTTTATTTTGCCTATGGGTATATACATTAAACACTCCCTGCTTCCTCATTGGCTGATACTTATATTGTAGGCAGAGGAGGGGGGGTGAGTGTGTCTGGTAATGTGATCATCATGTTGCTTGTTAGTGATAGGCTTAGAGAATGGTGCTGCTCGGTGATGTTACAGCGCCAGTCTTCCAGTCACCGACAGTGCGGAGCAGTAACCAGCAGCTTGATGTGTGTGATCACATGATCACAGAGGCCGACGCCACCTCCACGGTCCGCCATATTTATTGAGTAAACACTAAATTACTGAGAGGGGGTGAATGACATATAGGTATAAGAAGGTGGAAATAACATACAGAGGAGGCTGAGTGAGGGGGATTAGGAGGGTGGGGGTGGATGAACCACAGGGGAGGTAACGCCACCGAAAATAACTCCTTCGGTTTATTAAGTGATACAGTTCTATCATCATCATCACCATATATTTATATAGCGCCACTGATTCCGCAGCGCTGTACAGAGAACTCATTCACATCAGTCCCTGCCCCATTGGGGCTTACAGTCTAAACTCCCTAACACACACACACACACACACACACACACACACAGACTAGGGTCAGTTTTGTTAGCAGCCAATTAACCTACTAGTATGTTTTTGGAGTGTGGGAGGAAACCGGAGCACCCGGAGGAAACCCACGCAAACACGGGGAGAACATACAAACTCATCACAGATAAGGCCATGGTCGGGAATTGAACTGATGACTCCAGTGCTGTGAGGCAGAAGTGCTAACCACTACGCCACAGTTCTAGTCATTATCCAGCAAAAAGTTTGTAGAAATTAAACAAACAAAATGTAATGTAAAGGCCGCCAGGCTGCACACATCCTGCTAGTGTCAGAGCACCTACTCTGGAGCAATAAAAACCAATTATCCATGATCTACAAAAACATAGATGTTGCTACCACACCAGTTAGGAGTAAACATCTCCGGACTATCAGGCTACACTTGGGAGACAACGTTGATTAACCAATAGATTTTTATTTTTTTTTCTGTTTTTTTTTAATTAACTTTTTGCTGGAAACACGCAGCGGCGTAATCTGCAGTAATTATCTCCAATGGGTTAAATCATGTGAAGGTTATCTGGGGAACAGTGTCCAAAGTGCAAGCCGGGAAATGAATGTGTGTTCCTTATCGGTGGTAATTGTGGATATGCAAGTGATGATACAATAAGCCTCCTCCGGTGAGAACACGGGCAGCATTATGATTTTTATATTCCCTGTTATCCATTTTAATGTAGATTCATCTTGGGAGAATAGAAGAGGAGAAGATGATTAGAGTCTGTATATTAATATAGAGAGGAAGGTGGGCTCCGGTGACAGAGCCTGTAGTGGCCTCTAGGGGCAGCGTGAGCTGAAGGTGGTTGGAGCGCTAGATTGTTGAAGACATTTATATTAGGTCTGAGGATAACAGGACTAATCCTTATCAGTTTCATCTTCCTAGTATAGTGCACATGGTGTAGAGAATGGGTAAGTTCAGATTTCCGGATATGTTTTTCCTATGTGTTCACTGCTCCAATGCTATAAAGCTGGGTACACATCTATGCAGTCTTAATTCAGATCCAATTTCTGTAATGATTTCACCAACGACGAGCATGCCGATTTATGCCTACACAATGTACCGTCAGATCTGTGATCTTCATCTCTCATAACCATCTGCTGAATCAGTGGTAACTCTGTATACTCTACAGATATTTGGCTACTCTGCTGGTCGCGAGTGCGTACACACTTCCACATTTGCCCAACATAGGTGATCGTAATTTTTCGGAACTTTAGATAATCAAATCAACAGATGCGACGTGCTATGGTACGGGATAAAACATGATCGTACACACTCTTGCAATATCTGCCAAAACGGTGGTGAATCATGTGATATAGAGGTGTACCCAGCCTAACGACACCGGCTGGACAAAAATATTTAATTTTATATTAATGTAGGACTCTACTCTTGCATATCGCTAGACTGCTGCAATAAACAAAGCAATTGGCACATAGGGAACATTAAATGAGTCATTACTGGGCACAACAGAGGGATAAACGTGGACATTAATGCATTGCAAAGAAAAGGAAAAAACAACTATAAATTTACGTTATGTTACACATAAGGGAAGTTTCTCAATAATATCAATTTTAACAATAATTTAATTAAGCCCCCGGTGCTCAGCGGGTGACATGGTCTCCTCAAGATCTCACTGCACAGCAGCCGGAGCAATCGCCGTTCAGCATTACAACAGCTGAATTGTATTACAGAGAGTGGACAATACAGGGAGCAGAGAGGACCGAAATGCAGCACAT